>NW_026606819.1:432500-436867 GCF_029890125.1 Rhinichthys klamathensis goyatoka | reverse complement strand
CTGAAACACAGATGATCCTCGCGCTCGTGTTTAACTCTGACTGGACCATCCGAACATCACCGCAGAAATCAGCATTTCCAGTGTTCTAGTGTCCCGTTTCGGTGATGCGGAGGGAATCTGTTCTCCGCTGACAGGAGCGGGTGTGTGTGTGTGTGTGTGTGTGTGTGTGAGATGGATAGGTTTAAGGGTAGGGTTAGCGTGTGTGTGTGTGTGTGTGTGTGAGATGGATAGGTTTAAGGGTAGGGTTAGTGTGTGTGTGTGTGTGTGTGTGTGTGTGTGTGATGGGCAGGATTAAGGGTAGGGTTAGTGTGTGTGTGTGTGTGTGTGTGTGTGTGTGTGTGTGTGTGTGTGTGTGTGTGTGTGTGTGTGTGTGTGTGAGTCGTAGGTTTAGGGGTAGGGTTAGTGTAAGGGGACAGGATATACAGTTTGTACAGTATAAAAACCATTACGTCTATGGAGAGTCCCCACACGTATAGCTAAACAAACGTGTGTGTGTGTGTGTGTGTGTGTGTGTGTATCGTAGCCTCAGTTTGCTGTTCTCATCTGTCAGGAGTGTCACCAGTGCAGTAGTTCTTCTGCTTCAAGGTTGTGTGTGTTGTGTGTTCAGATGCTCTTCTGAACCTCGTCTGTAACAGTGATTATTTGAGTTACTGTTGCCTTTCTATCAGCTGAACCAGTGTGCTCAATATCCTGACCTCTGACCTCTGACCTCTGACCTCTCGCACCAACAACATGCCATGTTCAAAGTCGCTTAAATCAGCTTCCTTTCCTATTCTGATGCTCAGTCTGAACTTCAGCAGATCCTCTTTATGTAGATCCTCTAGTTGCTGATTAGATATCTGTGTTAATGAGCAGTTTAACCTAATAAAGTGGCTGGTGAGTGTGTGTATATATATATATATTTAAAAAATATATAATTTCTAAATATATATATTTTTTATATCAATAATGCTTATTTTTCCAAACAAGAAAACAAGACCTGCACAAACCATGAAAACATCACAAATGTGCAAAGAATTCCAAAGGAGACACGGTATATCTATTTGATTTAAATGAAATTATATATATATATATCATTAGTTGAAGTTTATATTAGATCTAGTTTGTTCAATGCTGAATCCTCTTACTTTGGAAACGAGAGAAGTCAACTAGCTGAACTTCAGATTTGACTCCTGGTCTTCATTGAACACATTGTTCTGTCTTTCTAGGGTAAACTAGTTCATCTGTTCTGATAAGTTCACAGTACATGTGTGTTAATTAGATGCTTTTAACCAGACTGACAAATGAGCAGCAATACTGGTACAGAAACAGTTTAATTTTAGAAGTAAAGTTCATGTTGAGTTTTGTCAGCTGTCCTCTAATCAGTAATACCCACTAATCGGTCAGTTATGAGCGCACATATCTGTGTGTCTGGACACACCATCTATAATCTCTCTCTCTCTCTCTCTCACACACACACACACACACACACACTGATCCTCCGCAGAAGCACCACGGAAAACACACACACACACACACACATACACTCTCTGTAATGGCCGCCGAACAATCAGTCACTAAAGTCCCGCTTACAGCTCCACAAACAGATGAGCAGCTGCCAACACACACACACACACACACACACACACACACACGTATGACCAGCCGTTTTGCTTTAATGATATCCAAGTGTGTCTTGGGAACTCCAGCAGGAAGTGATGAAGACTCACATCACTTCCTCTCAAAACGCCCGACACACGATTCCGATCCGTTTCACTGGCATTCGGGAAAAAGCCCAAAGAAACGAGGTTGTGTAAGTAAGCGGGTATTTACCTGGGATTCGCTGAAGAGCAGCTTCTCCTGGAGGTTGAGCTCGAGAGAGAGAGAGAGAGAGAGAGATAGAGAGACACAGGAAGACTGTGGTTTCAGCTCATCCTGCGCCGCTTCAGGGGGTGATCAAACACCCCCAAACGTGACATTTCAGGTACAAGCCTCTGTACACACACACACACACACACACACACACACACACACACACACACACACACACACACACACACATCCCGTTTACCAGAACATCTCAAACACAACAGAGTTTAAGAGACAATTCATATTCAGTGATATTATTGATCAGATGAGAACAGAACTCGATCTGAGTAATGACTCTCTCTTCTTCTGTAGAGCTGCTTCACTCCTGACTCTAAGTTTGTCTCATATTTGATGAAGTTTCATCATTGATTCTGTTATTCTCCTGTTCATTACTGTGAAGCTGCTCTGAAACGATCTCTACTGTATAAAGCTGAGCTGACTTTAGAGATGAAAGTGAAACACTATTATTTTTTAATAAAACACCCTGAATAATAATTTTTAATCATTTGTAGTTTTAATTAATTGAGTTATTTACTTCATGTGTCATTATGCTCTGGGAAAAACTTCATGACAAACATGTGAAGCTTTACATTCAGTAAGAAGCAAAAGCATGCAGACACTGTTCTGAGATCAAGAGTGACACGTCATCGCTGTCTGCAGCACACACACACACACACACACACACACACACACACACACACACACACACACACACACACACACACACACACACACACACACACACACTGTTTTGACATCAGGAGTGAAGCTTCTCTCTGCAGCACTCACACACACACACACACATTGTTCTGAGATCAGGAGTGAAGAGTCTGCAGCGTTTCCCGTCACGATGTGCAGCAGAACGTCTGCAAGTTACATCTGAAGATCCACACGATTCTTCATCAACCTGAGAGAGAGAGAGAGAGAGAGAGAGAGAGAGAGAGAGAGCGTCTGTCTTCTTCTTCTGCAGAGTTGTCCTGTAGACACAGATGGAGCGTCTCATGCTTTACTGGCTGTTGGAGGATCTTCATGTGGGCAGAACGAGAGCTGAGCTGCTCCCGTAACGCATGTCTGTGCATCTCTCAGTGCAAACACACACACACACACACACACACACGGTCTGTCCAGCGGACGATCACAGTGAACATTGAGAGAGAACAGACTGAATATTTGTATCAATCCACACCAATCCGTTAAAAGTTTATAAATATTTGTACTGTAACTGTAAAATAAAATTGACACATCAGAAATTATTGCTATTCTAAACAAAAAAAACTCTCCTCCTTCCTCTTCCTCGTCTACTTCCTTTTCCTCTTCCTCTTCCTCTCCTCCTTCCTCTTCCTCTCCTCCTTCCTCCTTCATCTTCCTCTCCTCCTTCCTCTTCCTCATCTACTTCCTTTTCCTCTTCCTCTTCCTCTCCTCCTTCCTCTTCCTCGTCTACTTCCTTTTCCTCTTCCTCTCCTCCTTCCTCTTCCTCTTCACCTTCCTCCTTCCTCGTCTACTTCCTTTTCCTCTTCCTCTCCTCCTTCCTCTTCCTCTCCTCCTTCCTCCTTCCTCTCCTTTTCTCCTCCTTCCTCTTCCTCATCTACTTCCTTTTCCTCTTCCTCTCCTCCTTCCTCTTCCTCTCCTCCTTCCTCCTTCCTCTCCTCCTTCCTCTTCCTCTCCTCCTTCCTCTTCCTCATCTACTTCCTCTTCCTCTCCTCCTTCCTCTTCCTCATCTACTTCCTCTTCCTCTCCTCCTTCCTCTTTCTCTCCTCCTTCCTCTTCCTCTCTTCCTTCCTCTTTCTCGTCTACTTCCTCTTCCTCATCTACTTCCTCCTTCCTCTTCCTCCTTTCTCTTTCTCTCCTCCTTCCTCTTCCTCTCCTCCTTCCTCATCCTCTCCTCCTTCCTCTTTCTCTCCCTCTTTCTCTCCTCATTCCTCTTCCTCTCCTCCTTCCTCTTTCTCTCCTCCTTCCTCTTCCTCTTCCTCTCCTCCTTCCTCTTTCTCTCCCTCTTTCTCTCCTCATTCCTCTTCCTCTCCTTCTTCCTCTTTCTCTCCTCCTTCCCCTTCCTCTCCTCCTTCCTCTTTCTCTCCTCCTTCCTCTTCCTCTCCTCCTTCCTCTTTCTCTCCTCCTTCCTCTTCCTCTCCTCCCTCCTCTTCCTCTCTTCCTTCCTCTTCCTCTCCTCCTTCCTCTTTCTCTCCTCCTTCCTCTTCCTCTCCTCCTTCCTCTTCCTCTCCTCCTTCCTCTTCCTCTCCTCCTTCCTCTTCCTTTGTTTGATTCGACTCCCCTTAAGTTCTGATTGTGTGTGAACGTTTCGCTGATTTTGAGTTCAGGTTGTGGTGACGTCTGATGGTTTTTGTGCAAAAGCTGTACATTTAGGAATTTAGAGTTGTAGTAAAAGGAAGATTTAATCGATTTTAATAGTTTTGTGAAGCGCGTGTGCCCATACAAACAATTGAATTAGTAGCATTGATATAGACAGATATAGATATATAGATAAAGATATTAGCATAATATCTGTGGATTTATGCGGCCTG
>NW_026606819.1:410000-427500 GCF_029890125.1 Rhinichthys klamathensis goyatoka | reverse complement strand
ACACACACACACACACTGAGCTCAAGTTCACACACACTCTGAGCTCATGTTCACACACACACACACACACACACACACACACTGAGCTCAAGTTCACACACACTCTGAGCTCATGTTCACACACACACACACACACACACACACACACACACACACACACACACACACACACACACACACACACACACACACACACACACACACACACACACACACACACTGAACGCTGCTGTAACTGAAGAGAGACACTTTTCTTGTTGCTTTTGGACAAGCATCTCTTTTAGTTTCTGCCAATCTAAACCCCTCCATGTGTCCGAGGGCTTTGAGCATTTAAAGGGCTTCGTCCATCAGGGGGTTCAGTAGTGGATGCTTGACCAGTTTTCATTGTCACGTTATTTTCTTAAAATATTTTAGCAATAATCACTCACAAAAATAAATTAGGAAAATTAAAAATGGTCGAGCAACCAACAGTCACACATTTTTGGGCGATCTGAGACGGACTGACCTACAGGACCTGAAGGAGAACTGAGAGGTGTCTGAACATGACTTGCTACAGTGTTTTCCATGAGCGACGGCCAGAACGTGACATGAGCACACACTCCTTTCACCAGCAGATACACACACATCGTCTCACTGCTGACAACACGAAACATCAAACCTGCACAAAATCAGATCTGAGCAACAATCAGCGTTCGGCACACATTCATTCACGCGTCCGTAAAGACCAGCAGCGGCTGTTTGCTCTTTAATTCAATAACATTTGCATTTGATTTTTAACAAGCTGCTTATAAAAGAGTGTGAGCACAGATGCAGATACACACGGCCATAAACACACCTCGCTTTATGACAGTAAAACAGTAGTTTATGACGCCATTTGCGTAACAGCCTCAGTATGTTACAGAACGCACATTTACTCAAAAACACACTCCATCAACTAACCTTAACACAACAACATCATTCATAGCCCCACCAATATAATCCCAGCCCTGAACTGAATGACAGCACACAAGATTCCCAGCACAATAAACTCAATGGTTGAGTCGTCATGTTTTTATCAGACCTTTAAGATAAATCATATCAGTTCAGTACAACTACCCTTCCACTGAGCAGCCGATGTCAGTCAGGTCAATAACCAGATTTACATTCTCTCATATACTGGAGCATCAACACAGTGTGTGCATGAGCTCGGCTGAGCTGGCGATGGGACGATGGCTGGGAATCCCTGTTGGGGAACGCATTACAAGCAACTCCAGTTACGTAATCAGGTGTACTTTTTTCAAGTAACTAGTAAAGTAACGGATTACTTTTAAATATCTGAGTTACTTTTTCAAATAAGTAACACAAGTTGTTTTCCCATTTATTGACTGACCGCTCTCCTGTAACTTCTAACTGTATTGCATTGTAAGAGAAATCGCAAGTTCACAGGCATTGTGTTCGCTGTAAACAAGATGGTTATTGTAGTTTTAGAATAAATGTGAGCAGCCATTTACCCATCTCACTCACTCAAAATGAATAAAATCTCAGAATACAACACAAACCTGCAATAATTAAATATATTAAATTCCACAAATATTCTTTATTTAATCCCTTTATAAACAATGCCTTTGCTTCAGTGTTCACTTCAGCCATAACAATAAACAAACATGACTTTAGATAAACATCACATTTGTGTTTCATCTGAAGTAAGTGTTGTAAGTTTCCTCTCCTGCGTCCTATTCTTTAATCCAGAACGGCTAAACAACTGGAGAGGTTTTAGTTTCCCCCTGTAGCTTACAGGAGTGAATCTGCGTTTCCTTCAGCCTGAGGATCATTCGCTTCACTTCTGGTGTGAAAGGGCCTTTACATTTGCCAAGAATATAACTTTTTGTTATTAGAAAACAAACCAGCCTAGGTGAGAAAAAGTAACGCAAAAGTCATGTAATGCATTACTTTCCATAAAAAGTAACCAAGTAACGCAATTAGTTACTTTTTAAGGAGTAAAGCAACTTTGCGATACTTTTGAAAGCAAGTTTCCCCAACACGGCTGAGAACGAGTGAACGTCACAGTGAGTTCTGGTGATGTGGTTTTATCACCACTGCTGATCCACGATAGCGTTCAAAGGTGTGTCTCCCCAAAGATAACAGTTTACAGTAGTTAATTGGTGATTAAATGACAAAATGGCCCAGTAAAATCCTGCTACCAGTGAACAGTATTAAAGATTTCAAACATTTAAGATGCAGGCATCGATTCTACAGCAAATCAACACGCTTTCCACAAATATAAATGTAGAGGATTCAGTTGTGTGACCCTTAGATATTAGAAGACGAAACTAGAATGTCGTTATTGTAAGTGGATTTGAGGCACGCATGACTTTGCATGAATGTAATCAGATAATGAACTGTGTTCACTGGTGTTTCTATCGGGTCTCAGGATGTGTGAAGGTCAGAAAGAAGATGTTCTTCTGCTGTCTGTGGCTGCTGTCCTCAGTGGAGTATTTACGGCCGATGGGAGATAAGATAGTGGACCTCGCAGTGCCAGCTGCTGTAGACCTTTGCTCGTAATAAAGCTGGCAGGGCGGAGTCGTGCTTTATTCCCAGCTCATCCCGGGACCGCAGCGCCGAGCGGACCACTGGAGGACTCCATGAACAACACACACACTCATACACACACTCATACACACACACACTCATACACACACTCATACACACACACACTCATACACACACTCATACACACACTGTTATTCCCAGCTCATCCCGGGACGGCAGCGCCGAGCGGACCACTGGAGGACTCCATGAACAACACACACACTCATACACACACTCATACACACACTGATACACACACTGATACACACACACTCATACACACACTCATACACACACTGTTATTCCCAGCTCATCCCGGGACGGCAGCGCCGAGCGACCACTGGAGGACTCCATGAACAACACACACACTCATACACACACTCATACACACACTGATACACACACTCATACACACACACTCATACACACACTGTTATTCCCAGCTCATCCCGGGACCGCAGCGCCGAGCGGACCACTGGAGGACTCCATGAACAACACACACACTCATACACACACTCATACACACACTGATACACACACTGTTATTCCCAGCTCATCCCGGGACGGCAGCGCCGAGCGACCACTGGAGGACTCCATGAACAACACACACACTCATACACACACTCATACACACACTCATACACACACTGATACACACACTCATACACACACACTCATACACACACTGTTATTCCCAGCTCATCCCGGGACCGCAGCGCCGAGCCGGACCACTGGAGGACTCCATGAACACCACACACTCATACACACACTCATACACACACACTCATACACACACTCATACACACACTGTTATTCCCAGCTCATCCCGGGACAGCAGTGCTGAGCGGACCACTGGAGGACTCCATGAACACCACACAGACTCATACACACACTCATACACACACTCATACACACACTGATACACACACTCATACACACACACTCATACACACACACTCATACACACACTCATACACACACTGATACACACACTCATACACACACTCATACACACACTCATACACACACTCATACACACACTCATACACACACTCATACACACACTCATACACACACTGATACACACACTCATACACACACTGATACACACACTGATACACACACTCATACACACTGATACACACACTCATACACACACTGATACACACACTCATACACACACTCATACACACACTCATACACACACTGATACACACACTGATACACACTGATACACACACTGATACACACACTGATACACACTGATACACACACTGATACACACTGCGATCAGAGAAAGGCTGTTGTAAATTAACACTGTGTGCTGCCACAGCCAAGTGTCCACTTCTGAGAAAGACAAGCATGCTGATAATCATCGTTCTTACCAAGTGTGATATCTATAACTATAACTATAACGATAACGATATCTATAACGATAACGATATCTATAACTATAACTATAACGATATCTATAACGATAACGATATCTATAACTATAACGATAACGATAACGATAACGATAACTATAACTATAACGATAACTATAACTATAACTATAACGATAACGATAACTATAACTATAACGATAACTATAACTATAACGATAACGATATCTATAACGATAACGATATCTATAACTATAACGATAACTATAACTATAACGATAACTATAACTATAACTATAACTATAACTATAACGATAACTATAACTATAACGATAACTATAACTATAACGATAACTATAACTATAACGATAACGATAACTATAACTATAACTATAACTATAACGATAACTATAACTATAATGATAACGATATCTATAACTATAACGATAACGATAACTATAACTATAACTATAACGATAACTATAACGATAACGATAACTATAACTATAACTATAACGATAACGATAACGATAACGATAACTATAACTATAACGATAACGAAGCGTCCACAGTTTTGTGGATTTATTATAAGCACTCTGCAGTCTGTCGCTTTAACGGACTAGTTCACTTCAGGATTAAAATCTCCTGATCATTTACTTTCCTCCACGTCATCCACGATGTTCATGTCTTTCTTTCTTCAGTCGAAAAGAAATGAAGGCTTTTGAGGAACACGTGCTTGAGGAGGAAAGATCGTGTTTTGCTTCTTGTTTCCCTTGATTTCTATGTTTATGTACCACTATCTATTATGTTATCCATCTCAATTTATTTGTATTGTTTCTATGTCATGTTTATTGTAAAGCGACCTTGAGTTTTCTGAAAGGTGCTATATAAAATAAACGTATTATTATTATTATGTTGATTTTTATTTAAAAGCTTTTCTGGGTAAATCACCACAGTGTAAATCTGGTTTGTTGACATACTGTAGTATCTAATACTAGATCAACACAAACTTTTAGTCAAGATGCCAATTATCCACACAGAAATATGCAGATCAGCTTTAGTAATTACGGTAAACGACACATGAAACGCGTACCATCTCTCGCTATGTTTAGAAACACTCGAAAGCCTGTTTTATAGAACGGTGTAAATGTTGTAATGGCTGATCAGGATGTGTATTGTTTCTCAGATATGGGTATTTTGTGTTTGTTTATGATGTTGTGTTATATGTACTATTTTGTAATTCTTGTCTTGTTCTGCCTATCTTGACCAGGACTCCTGGAAGACGAGATGTTGTATCTCAACGGGACTTGAAAGCTCAAACTCAAGTCTAAAGCTATCACCTTTCCCAGAGCCGAGCATCGCTCTCGCTCGCCCAGTTATAGACGGAGTGGGGATGAGGAGACGAAAGCATGTTTCTGAAATGTTTGACAATGAGCAGTCTTTTTTATATCTTTCTTTTTTATTGTGTACATATATATCGTATTTTTGTATAATATGTTTACTTGTATTTTACAGAGTTGTTTACAAGTTTTAGATCTATTATTGTTGTTACTGTTTTACTCTTCTCTAGTTTTAGGCCTAATAACACCTGGCAAAGGCACTAGCGATGGAAATCTGGACATTTCCATTCATGAACGTTGATTAATGTACACTGTCCCTTTTCTAAATAAATAAAAGAATCAAATCAAATTGCAAAATGCAAGGCGAGCATTTGAGCTTATAAAACTTAAACTTTGTTATTTCTTTTTTAAATGAGCGATCGTTTCGCTTGATAAGACCCTTATTCATCGTCTGGTGTCGTTTAAAGCCCTTTGAACAGTTTGCACTGAAACTGTCTTTTGGACCTTGAACCGTTTGGTGCCCAGCAAAGTGCATTATATGGAGAAAAATCCTGGAATGTTTAAATCAAAAACCTTAATTTCTTTTCGACTGAAGAAAGAAAGACATGGACATCTTGGATGACATGGGGGTGAGTAAATTATCAGCAAAAGTTTTTTTAAAAGTGAACAAATCCTTTAAGGGTTAGTAATCGAGCTTCTCAGTCGTAATGTAGGTGAAGTGTAGGACTCAATCTTGTGTCCGTCGTAGCGATGATTCTCGACACTAACGGCTTTAGATGACGACACGCATGGACCAATCACTGGATAGATTTCCTTAAGAATATTCTCAGATAAATTCACATTGAATGGTGAAATTCCCCAAGAGTTTACATTCAACACACTTTTCACAATACATAATTTTCAAGAGAATACATTATACATATTGGAAACGTGTTATAAAAGGTTTAGCCCAACATTACCCAGCGCTGAGAAAGATGATGATGCTCTGTCCAAACAATACCGTTTGATTTGATTCTTTTATTTATTTAGAAAAGGGACAGTGTACATTAATCAACGTTCATGAATGTAAATGCCCAGATTTCCATCGCTAGTGCCTTTGCCAGGTGTTATTAGGCCTAAAACTAGAGAAGAGTAAAACAGTAACAACAATAATAGATCTAAAACTTGTAAACAACTCTGTAAAATACAAGTAAACATATTATACAAAAATACGATATATATGTACACAATAAAAAAGAAAGATATAAAATAACTGCTCATTGTCAAACATTTCAGAAACATGCTTTCGTCTCCTCATCCCCACTCCGTCTATAACTGGGCGAGCGAGAGCGATGCTCGGCTCTGGGAAAGGTGATAGCTTTAGACTTGAGTTTGAGCTCTCAGCACTGAAGACTGTCTCTGAGAAGCCTGGTAACCCCCGGCGGCGGAGTGGCGCCCTCTGTGAGCGGGAGCATCACTGCACATCCGCACCGCACCGGCAGAGTGTGTTCCCTGTGTGTTATCGCCTGCCTCTGGATCCGCACCGCACCGCCGGAGTGTGTTCCCTGTGTGTTATCGCCCGCCTGTGGATCTCCTGATGACACTGATAAGATAACGGCTCGTATCACACACTCCATCGCTGAGACCTCCGACTCCCCGGCGTCACGATGGCCCTCGCTCGCCCTCCTCTCTCTCCGTCTGTGTGTCGGGCTGTCTCCGCTGGCCATAAACACACTGCCTGGCAGAAGGTGTGTGTGATTAGCGCAGACACACTCATGTTGCTATAGGAGTTTGGAGAATGAGCTCCGAGCGGGAGTGTGTGTTAGGAAGGCATTACAGACGCTAATGTCTCTGTGGACGTCTAATGACGATCATATCATGTCACCTTGACTCGTGTGTGTGTGTGTGTGTGTGTGTGTGTGTTTAGGACAAAGGCTGCTTTGGTAAAAGGTTGCATTATAAAGGCATTAGGTGTGTGTTTCTCAGGGTCAGAGGCTCTTCACAAACGCTGGATTATCTGCGCTGATAGCAGACGGGCGCAGCTCGAAGATACGGCAGACTCACTCTCGTGTCCCGCTAACACAGTCCCACAATGCAGTGCGAGACAAACACACTCCCACAATGCAGTGCGAGACAAACACACTTCCACAATGCAGTGCGAGACAAACACACTTCCACAATGCAGTGCGAGACAAACACACTCCCACAATGCAGTGCGAGACAAACACATGCTCTCGGGTTAACCCTCATCCTTCCCTCGGCTCAAACTCATTATTTAAAAAAATTGAGTGTTCATCAGAGGGTCCGAGACCCCAGGACTTTTGTCGCACTTGAACCACAAATACACAAAAAATTGAATGGATTCGAGGTTGAAATTTTAAAAAGTAACAAATTCTTCCCTCTCGAGTCGGTTCGACCCCTTTAGTCAAGTCAGGTCATCTTCAATTATATAGCGCTTTTAACAATGGATTGTTTCAAAGCAACTTTACAGAGATAAACATACAATTTACGGTAACAGAGATTGTTTTGGCTTTATAGCGATTTTGAATAATGTTATTTCCAGCTAAAGTTGGTTTTGATTGATTCACTTCCAGCAAAATGATCATTTGTTATTACATTAGGGGCCGCTAAGACGACGGCGTTCTCTCTAAACAGACTTTAAACGCGAACCTGTGACCTGATGCCGTTCACATGCGCATTAAACATTGATTCTATAGTTATATTCGTTTGTATATGTGTGCGCAGGTTTGTAATTTCCTAACAAACCATGCCTAAACAAACTATTTGTCCTGCCTATACATTAGATACAGAATTTTATTTTATTTTATCACTTCGGGGTACGCAAACCGGATTTTCAACAACGCTTTATCTGTAGAGTGGGAAAGGGATCCTCCATAGGGAGAGGATAGTGGACACTTCAGCACTGCATTGTCATCGGGTCCAGGCGAATCTCCTTCGTCAGATCTGGAGTGTGTGTGTGTGTGTGTCCAGGCGAATCTCCTTCGTCAGATCTGGAGTGTGTGTGTGTGTGTGTGTGTCCAGGCGAATCTCCTTCGTCAGATCTGGTTACGGCCTGGATCCGGCAGGCTGCGGTAAATCTCGGATAATCAGAGAGGCTAATATTAGCGTAGACGCCATTCTTCTTATGATGTAGCGAGTACATCTGGATTTATGGGAAGTGTTCCCAGTTCCGGCTGACCTAATCTATGCAGCCTAACATTGAATTATAGAAGTCTATAGTGTGTTATGTGTATGCTAGGTCAAAGAGATGTGTTTTTAGTCTAGCTTTGAACTGACAGAGTGTGTCTGCTTCCCGGACAGGGTTAGGAAGACTGTTCCAAAGTTTTGGTGCTAAATAGGAAAAGGATCTGCCGCCAGCAGTCGATTTAGATATTCTAGGTATTATCAACTGGCCGGAGTTTTGAGATCGCAATAGACGTGAAGGACTATAATGCGTTAAGAGCTCGCTCAAGTACTGGGAGCTAAACCATTTAGTGCTTTGTAAGTAATCAGCAATATTTTAACATTTATATGATGTTTAATAGGCAGCCAATGCAGTGTTGACAGAACCGGGCTAATATGGTCATACTTCCTGGTTCTGGTAAGAACTCGAGCGGCTGCGTTTTGAACCAGCTGGAGTTTATTTATTAAGCGTGCAGGGCAACCACCCAGTAGAGCATTACAGTAATCTAGCCTTGAGCTCATGAACGCATGAACTAATTGTTCTGCATTTGTTAATGAGAGCATATGGCGTAATTTAGATATATTTTTAAGATGGAAAAATGTGGTTTTACAGATACTAGACACGTGACTTTCAAATTAAAGATTGGTATCAAAGAGCATCACACACACACACACACACACACACAGGTTCCTAACCGACGACGAGGACTTGACAGTGTCACGGTTCATGAATTTACTGTCTCTCTCTCGTCTCGCGTGTTGTTGTTGTGTGTGTGTGTGTGTGTCTGTGGGCGTGGTCACTGATCACTGCTGATCAGCAGCGCCAGCTGGTTTCAATCCGTTTGTCTCTTTATAAGTTCAGTAACTGGTGTCTCATGTTGTCAGATCGTTGTGGTTTCCCCGGTGTGTTCCCGTGTTTCATGTTGGATCGTGTTCGTGTTGGATCGTGTTCGTGTTGGACCGTGTTCGTGTTGGATCGTGTTCGTGTTGGATCGTGGATTCCCTGTGTACTTCGTCCGGATTCTTCACCTGCACTGGATTACCAAGCACTGCACTGGGTCTTCACGGGATATCACCAGCACCAGTCGCTCACCGAGGTCCCTGTGTCACCTTCCATCTAGCGCTGATCGCCTGACCTGCACCTGTGGAGAGTTGTCACCTGTGCTAAGTGTCTGACCTTCGTGTCTGTGTACACTTCAATAAAGAGTCTTTTGCATTTACATCTGTCTCTGTGACCCGTTACAGAACGATCTGACCATTATTATGGATGTAGCAGAGACCACGACTTGGGACGAATTCGCCGCTCGAAGCATCTCGAGGATGGATAACCAAGAGGAGAGCATCGCCCAATCAGGTCGGGCGATTCAAGCGCTCGTGACACAGGTGTCCGAGCTCACCCAAAGATTTCAACAACTCATACCTCCCACTGCGCCACCCACGCCGCCTGTTCAACCCATTCCACCGGAGCCGTCCCAGCAACGTGAACCTTGTCTTCCCACGCCTGAGGGCTATGCAGGTGAACCAGAGTGCTGTAGAGCCTTTTTGACTCGTTGTTCGATGCATTTCTCATTACAGCCACTGACGTTCAGCCAGGAACAGACCAAGGTGGCCTTCGTTCTCACCCTGTTGTCTGGGAGGGCGGCTCTTTGGGGAACGGCGGTGTGGGAGAACCGTGACCCATGCTGCTCCTCGTTCCAGGCACTCTCCGAGGAGATGAGACGAGTGTTCGATCGGGCGGTAGCGGGTAAGGAGGCGGCCAGACTACTCGCTGAGCTCCGCTAAGGTAACGGCTCGGTGTCAGAATACTCCATTCAGTTCCGCACCCTGGCTGCAGAGTGCCGTTGGAACGAGGAGGCGCAGTGGGACCAATTCCTGCATGTGTTGGCTGATCGTGTCCAGAGGGAGATATATATGCTGGACCTTCCCCCTAACCTTAATGGACTGATCGAACTGGCATTAAGAGTAGACGCACGACTGGATCGCATGGGCCGCTTTCAGCAGAGGAACCCGTTTCGCGGCATGGAGACCCTGCGCGTCGACAATCTGGACACGGTCAGCCCCGCTTCCGATTCTGAACCCATGCAGGTGGGCAGAGCTCGGCTTTCCCGGGAGGAGAGAGAACAGCGGAGATCCCAGGGACTTTGTTTGTACTGTGGGAAAGCGGGCCACTTCATCTCCGCTTGCCCGGTAAAAGATCGAGCCCGGTAGTAACAATGAGGCTACTATCGGGTGGGATCTCCGCTGGGAAGACCTCATCATCACCATCATCATCTACTCTCCTTCCGGTAAGACTAAGGTGGGCGACTCACACGCACGACACTGAGGCTTTGGTGGATTCAGGAGCTGAAGGTAATTTTTTGGACTCTGGACTGGCTCAACGTCTTCATCTTCCCATCTCCAGGCTCACACACACGATTTCCGTTAATGCTCTCAATGGACAACGACTTCCCCAGATTTCTCACACTACTGAACCCATCACACTCATAACATCTGGCAACCACACTGAGACAATAACATTTCTTCTCATGGACTCTCCACTAGCACCCTTGGTGCTGGGTCACCCCTGGTTACTGCAACACAATCCCAGAGTTGATTGGGGTCACAATTCTGTTTCCATGTGGAGTAATGCGTGTCATGAGTCTTGTCTTGTGTCAGCGTGTTCGTCTGTTCCTGTGTCTGTGTTTCAGGAGGAGGCAGTGAATTTGTCTAACGTGCCCGAGGAGTACCAGGATCTGAAGGAAGTGTTCAGTAAGTCTCGGGCTGCTTCTCTTCCTCCTCATCGTCCCTATGACTGTGCCATAGATTTAGTGCCAGGTCAGTCTCCGCCTAAAGGCAAGTTATATTCACTTTCTGTTCCAGAGAGGGAGGCTATGGAGAAATATATTTCTGATTCTCTAGCTTCCAAATTCATTAGACCTTCCTCATCTCCAGCGGGGGCGGGGTTCTTTTTTGTGGGAAAGAAGGATGGATCTCTGCGACCGTGTATTGATTACCGGGGGTTGAACAACATCACGGTAAAGAATACTTATCCTTTGCCGTTGATGTCTTCAGCCTTCGAGCGGTTACAGGGAGCATCCATTTTCACAAAATTGGATTTACGCAACGCTTATCATTTGGTTCGCATAAGGAAGGGCGATGAATGGAAGACCGCGTTCAATACCCCTAGGGGGCACTTTGAATATTTGGTCATGCCTTTCGGGCTGTCCAACTCCCCAGCGGTCTTCCAGGCACTCGTCAATGACGTGCTGAGAGATATGGTTGACCAATTCATTTATGTCTACCTGGATGAAATTTTGATTTTTTCATCGTCTCTCCAGGAACATGTTCAGCACGTCAGACGAGTGCTTCAGAGGTTGCTAGAGAATGGGCTTTTTGTCAAGGCGGAGAAATGCATTTTTCATGCACAGTCTGTTCCTTTCCTAGGGTACATCGTCTCATCTGAGGGAATGCGCATGGATCCTGACAAGGTTAAGGCTGTGATAGATTGGCCTAGTCCAGATTCCCGTAAGGCCCTACAGAGGTTTCTGGGGTTTGCCAATTTTTATCGGCGTTTTATTCGCAACTTCAGCCAGCTAGCCTCGCCTCTGACTGCCTTGACCTCCCCCAGAACGACGTTCAGGTGGTCTGATGCAGCTGAGGCTGCATTTACCAAACTCAAGAGCCGCTTCAGTTCGGCTCCCATCCTCGTTGCCCCTGATTCATCACGTCAGTTCGTGGTGGAGGTCGACGCGTCAGAGGTGGGGGTAGGAGCAGTTCTCTCCCAACGCTCTCCTTCAGATGACAAGATGCATCCTTGCGCGTTTCTTTCTCATCGTTTATCACCTGCCGAACGTAATTATGACATTGGCAACAGAGAGTTGTTGGCAGTCAAGTTGGCACTGGAGGAATGGCGTCACTGGTTAGAAGGGTCAGGGGTACCTTTTATCATTTGGACCGATCATAAGAACCTAGAATATATCAGAACCGCTAAGAGACTCAACTATAGGCAGGCTCGGTGGGCACTTTTTTTCGGACGTTTTGACTTTTCTCTCTCGTACCGCCCAGGTTCTAAGAACATCAAACCCGATTCTTTATCTCGTATTTTTGACCAATCCGAACGCCCGGCTACTCCTGAGTGTATTTTACCTGAGACATTAGTGGTCTCCACTCTCAGATGGGAGGTCGAATCGAAGGTAATGAAGGTCTTAGAAGGGGTAACGCCTCCGCCCGATTGCCCACCGAATCGTTTGTTTGTGCCGGAGGGGTATCGGTCCGACGTCATTCGGTGGGGTCATTGCTCCAGTGTAGCTTGTCATCCTGGGGTCAATCGCACCAGTTTTTTGGTCAAACAACGATTCTGGTGGCCATTAATGGCTCGTGACATCCACAGTTTTGTTTTGGCTTGCTCGGACTGTGCCACTGGTAAGACTTCCAATCGACCCCCAGATGGATTACTCCAACTGCTGTCTGTCCCTTCGAGACCCTGGTCCCACATTGCGCTAGATTTTATTACCGCCCTCCCGCCCTCCCAGGGCAAGATGGTCGTTTTGACTGTCGTGGACCGGTTCTCGAAGGCGGCTCATTTTATTCCCTTGCCTAAATTACCCTCCGCCAAGGAGACAGCGGTAACTGTCGTTGATCACGTCTTTCGCTTACATGGCCTCCCGACGGACGTGGTTTCCGACAGGGGTCCCCAATTTGTGTCCAAATTTTGGCAAGAGTTTTGTAAATTACTGGGGGCGACGGTCAGTCTTTCTTCGGGTTTTCACCCCCAAAGCAATGGTCAGACCGAGAGAGCCAACCAGGATTTGGAGAGAGTGTTGCGATGTCTGGTTTCCAGGAATCCTTCCTCCTGGAGTCAGCAACTCTCTATGGTGGAGTACGCCCACAATTCGTTGCCAGTGTCAGCCACGGGCCTCACTCCGTTTGAATGTAGTCTAGGTTACCAGCCACCAGTTTTTGCTAGTACGGAATCCGAGGTCGCGGTCCCCTCCGCTCACGCCTTCGTCCAGAGGTGTTTCCGCACTTGGAAAAGAGCCCGTGAGACTCTTCTCCAAGTGGGGGCGCGCACCAAGGCTAAAGCCGATCGCCACCGGTCGAAGCCTCCCGTATACGTCGTGGGTCAAAAAGTGTGGCTTTCTACTAAGAACATTCCTCTCCGGTCCGTAGCTAATAAACTTGCTCCCAAATTTATCGGCCCGTTCCCTGTCACCAAAATCATTAGTCCGGTGGCAGTCCGCCTCAAACTTCCTCCTGCGTACAGGAGAATTCATCCCGCCTTCCATGTGTCAAAGATCAAACCTGTGTTTCATTCACGAATTTATCCGCCGGTCCCGGTCCCCCCCCCCCCGCCGCGTCTCGTAGATGGGGAACCAACGTATTCGGTTAATCGTATTCTGGACTCGAGAAGGAGGGGATGCGGATTTCAGTACCTGGTGGACTGGGAGGGTTACGGTCCGGAGGAGAGAAGTTGGGTTCCTGCTAGAGACATTCTGGATCACTCCCTTATCGATGATTACAATCGACAGGTAAGGCCATCGGGGAACGCCAGGAGGCGTTCCTAGGGGAGAGGGTACTGTCACGGTTCATGAATTTACTGTCTCTCTCTCGTCTCGCGTGTTGTTGTTGTGTGTGTGTGTGTGTGTGTCTGTGGGCGTGGTCACTGATCACTGCTGATCAGCAGCGCCAGCTGGTTTCAATCCGTTTGTCTCTTTATAAGTTCAGTAACTGGTGTCTCATGTTGTCAGATCGTTGTGGTTTCCCCGGTGTGTTCCCGTGTTTCATGTTGGATCGTGTTCGTGTTGGATCGTGTTCGTGTTGGACCGTGTTCGTGTTGGATCGTGGATTCCCTGTGTACTTCGTCTCATCCGGATTCTTCACCTGCACTGGATTACCAAGCACTGCACTGGGTCTTCACGGGATATCACCAGCACCAGTCGCTCACCGAGGTCCCTGTGTCACCTTCCATCTAGCGCTGATCGCCTGACCTGCACCTGTGGAGAGTTGTCACCTGTGCTAAGTGTCTGACCTTCGTGTCTGTGTACACTTCAATAAAGAGTCTTTTGCATTTACATCCGTCTCTGTGATCCGTTACAGACAGAGCAGCCATCGAGTGTTAGACAGTATTCTTGGTTATTACATGTGGAAGTTTTTTGTCCAATAATTAGAATCTCTGTTTTTTCAGAATTTAGTCGTAGGAAATTACTAGTCATCCAGTTTTTTATATCAGATATGCATTCCGTTAATTTTGTGAATTGGTAAGTTTCGTTAGGTTTTGAAGAAATATACAGCTTTAGGAATGAGTGAATGCGAGGAATGCTTCAGTACACATAGACAAACCTAAAAATGCTCAATATTCAAACTAAAAATGCTAAAACTTTACCAAAAAATTATTTTATAATGTCTGCATGTGTATCTGAATACACTCTGAAGGTCACTATATATATTTATCAAAATGTAATTAAGTATAATTTTAGGGCTTACCCGCGAGGGAAAGATGAAGGTTAACCGCGGCCTGCCTCAGAAATCCACAGGTGTGTGTTGCTCTTACTGGTGTGTGTACGAGTGCATGTTCTCAGACACTGGACATCAAACACACATGTTGGTTCTCGACTCAGAGCTGATGATGATCTCGGGTTATTAACTAATGACTGGAACCGCCTGTGAATCTGACGAGACGAACTCAAACATCAACATTTACACACTCTGTAGAAGAACATAGTGTGTGTGTGTGTGTGTGTGTGTGTGTGTGTGTGTGTGTGTGTGTGCGTGCGTGCGTGCGTGCGTGAGTGAGTGAGTGTGTGTGTGTGTGTGTGTGTGTGTGTGTGAGACGATGGGTTAATGAGCACTGATTAGTTAACACCAGTCAGTGTCTGCGCTGCTATTTCAGGCCCTCAGAGAGAATGTTTTAGATACAGCAGGGATTCACATGTCTGAAACCTTCAGACACACACACACACACACACACACACACACACACACACGTGTCCTTCAGCATCACACCTTCATCATCATCGTCATCATCAGTTATAGCTCAATAAATGAAACACACACATAATCCTTCCTCCTATTAGCTCCCGTATGAGCACATGCTCCCAGACACGCATCATTTCCTGCGCTGTGTGTGTGTGTGTGTGTGTGTGTGTGTAGCTGCTGCATTCAGTCCACTCATGCTCTGAGATTAACTAGTCTGATCCCTAAATCGAGCACAAACACACACTCACACTCGCTCACACACACACACACACACACACAAAACGGTGACGCACATTATGGACCCTGTAACTTGCACAGAAACACACAGAACAACACAACTAGTGGAGAGGGAGCATTAATTCATCATATATCACATAAATCATTATTCTGTCGTCATCATTTACTCGGCCTCATGTCATAAACCAGAACACACCAGAAGATATCGAGTGAAATGTGTTTAACACTCAGAGCTTCAGGTCTGAGCTCGTCACTCTCTGCATTACATTCATCTCTCCTTCTCAGACATTCTTCCTGCCACACATCATGAGAACATGCAGCGATGTTTGAAGTGATTAACATGACAGCATTAAGACAGGGGAAGTGTCATTCACACACACACACACACACACACACTACTGTCACTTCTAGTTCATGAAAACACTCCATCTGTGCCTGAATCGCAGACGTGACGGGTCAGACGAGAAGTTCAGATGAGTGTGTGATGTGGTCATCTATTTTTCAGCACTAATTGAGTTAGCTGGTCACACACACACACACACACACACACACCTGCTTTCCATCGAGCAGCTGTGGCTGTTCTCCCAGCAGGGCCTCCAGGCAGAGCTGCATCAGGGGGCCCATCAGGTCCTGCATCAGGGGGCCCATCAGGTCCTGCATCAGGGGGCCCATCAGGTCCTGCATCAGGGGACCCATCAGGTCCTGCATCAGGGGGTCCATCAGGTCCTGCATCAGGGGGCCCATCAGGTCCTGCATCAGGGGCCCATCAGGTCCTGCATCAGGGGGCCCATCAGGTCCTGCATCAGGGGGCCCATCAGGTCCTGCATCAGGGGGCCCATCAGGTCCTGCATCAGGGGGCCCATCAGGTCCTGCATCAGGGGACCCATCAGGTCCTGCATCAGGGGCCCCATCAGGTCCTGCATCAGGGGGCCCATCAGGTCCTGCATCAGGGGGCCCATCAGGTCCAGCATCAGGGGACCCATCAGGTCCTGCATCAGGGGGCCCATCAGGTCCTGCATCAGGGGGCCCATCAGGTCCTGCATCAGGGGGCCCATCAGGTCCTGCATCAGGGGACCCATCAGGTCCTGCATCAGGGGCCCCATCAGGTCCTGCATCAGGGGGCCCATCAGGTCCTGCATCAGGGGGCCCATCAGGTCCAGCATCAGGGGACCCATCAGGTCCTGCATCAGGGGGCCCATCAGGTCCTGCATCAGGGGGCCCATCAGGTCCTGCATCAGGGGGCCCATCAGGTCCTGCATCTAGTGGGAAACACAGAGTGTGAGCGAGAGTTCGGGGGTCAGGGGTCAGAGGTCACAGTATGATGTCACAGCCCTGTTTTCTGCTATAGTATGGAGGTGTAGGCACATAAATGTACATTTTCAGGTCAGAAACCAGGCATGATGCACACCTTGCTCCACCTTACCATCACACATTGATATTTAATAAAATAAACTGTCTCATGTACATATTGCTATTTTTTCAGTAGCACATGAGCTCATATTTATTTTAAAGGTTGTATCAGTGATTTCAGGCCCAAACATAAATGATCACATTCATCTAATCTTTCCTACCGAACCGCTAGCTGCCCGGCCCATAGTCTGTGGGCAGCCTGGGCTCTGAGATCTGCACACAACAGTTGGGTTCACCAACACTCAAAACCAAAATAAATAGTGTTCCAACGAATCTCGACAGGGGTTCGCAACACCTCACAGCACCCGCCCGGTCGGTGAGGGTCCAACCTTTCATATCATCGATCTCGGAAGAGTGCCTCAGGCCTGACTCCTGCGTGAACACTCCACAGCTGGTCTTATGACTGTCTGATGCTGGAAGTGGGAAACGCGTGTACCAGTGTAA
>NW_026606819.1:392500-405000 GCF_029890125.1 Rhinichthys klamathensis goyatoka | reverse complement strand
GTAGATATAGCGTAATGATGTAGAAATAATGACGTAGATATATCGTAATGACAGAAATAATGACGTAGAAATAGCGTAATGACGTAGAAATAATGACGTAGATATAGCGTAATGACATAGCAATAATGACGTAGAAATAGCGTAATGACGTAGAAATAATGACGTAGATATAGCGTAATGACGTAGAAATAGCGTAATGACGTAGCAATAGCGTAATGACGTAGAAATAGCGTAATGACGTAGAAATAGCGTAATGACGTAGCAATAATGACGTAGAAATAGCGTAATGACGTAGCAATAGCGTAATGACGTAGAAATAGCGTAATGACGTAGAAATAATGACGTAGAAATAGCGTAATGACGTGGAAATAATGACGTAGAAATAGCGTAATGACGTAGAAATAGCGTAATGACGTAGCAATAGCGTAATGACGTAGCAATAGCGTAATGACGTGGAAATAATGACGTAGAAATAGCGTAATGACGTAGAAATAGCGTAATGACGTAGCAATAGCGTAATGACGTAGAAATAATGACGTAGAAATAGCGTAATGACGTAGAAATAGCGTAATGACGTAGAAATAGCGTAATGACGTAGAAATAATGACGTAAAAATAGCGTAATGACGTAGAAATAATGACGTAGAAATAGCGTAATGACGTAGAAATAATGACTTAGGAATAGCATAATGACGTAGAAATAATGACGTAGGAATAGCGTAATGACGTAGAAATAATGACGTAGAAATGGCGTAATGACGTAGAAATAGCGTAATGATGCGCGGAACGAGCTGTTCTCCTGTTGAATAAAGTGTCGTATAAACGAGCTCATCCTATATTCCTCGTTCTCTGCGTGTGTGTGTGAAGTGGAGCAGGACGACGGCCGCCAGTGCCGCTTCAGACTCTCTCACACACACACCACTGGGTTTGGGCAGTTTTACTGTGTGATCAATATAAGCAGCGGCACAGCGGCTCATACGCTCATGTCTACTAATCAAGACCAGAGACGGATATTAAGCCTGCTGTTTAAAACAAATAAAGAACCAGTGTAGGAGAATAGTTATTATGCGCAAACAGCAGAAACTGTGTATATTCGTGCAGTGAGCGCATGTCTAACACTATATCCCGATTTAAGCTTGTGACATATAAACACACACATCAACCTGATCACATGTTCAGGGGTCATGTACACACTACATCCAGATTCATCAACCGGACCGAGCTCAGTCCGTGCGTGCAGACGTACAACACGTGAGGCAGACGGCACCGCTAGCGCAGAGAGCCGCTCAGACTGGGATCGCTGGGAGAACTGCGGCTCATGTTGGACAGACTGGCCATCAGCGTCTTGACTTTATGAGCGTAATAATTCCTCAGACTGACAGACGGAGGCTCCTTCATTCCCCGGTCGAACTCGCAGCTCCTCATGATGATCTCCAGCTGCTTCTGCCTCTTATAGAACAGGGAAAACTTATTAAATATCAGCGTGATGGGAAGCACCACGACCAGTATTCCCGCTAATATACAGGCCGACGCCGTGAGCTTTCCCACGACGGATCCGGGAATGACGTCTCCGTATCCCACAGTGGTCATGCTAACCGTGGCCCACCACCAGCCGGCCGGGATGGTGTTCAATCCCTCGTTCTCCTCCTTCTCTAGGGTGTAGGCCATGACGGAGAAGAAGGAGACTCCGACGGAGAGATACAGCAGGAGAAGCCCGATCTCCCGATAGCTGTTCCGGAGCGTGGCTCCCAGAGACCGGAGGCCCGTGGAGTGGCGAGCCAGCTTCAGGATCCGGAAGATCCTGGTCAACCGGAGCACCTGCGCGACTCTTCCCAGATTAGCCAGCGCAGGACTGCTCTCCGCAACCAGATCAATCACTAACGTCAGATAGAACGGTAGGATGGACACCAGATCGATCAGGTTTAGCGGGTGTCCGAAGAATCGGAGGAGATCCGGAGCCACGGAGAGTCGAGCCAGAAGCTCGAAAGTGAACCAGGCGATTCCCAAATTCTCCACGGTCTGGAAGCGCGGATCTTCCCGAGTGAACTCGCTCATGCTGTTCATGCACATGCTGGCGATGGAGCCCAACAGGACCAGGATGGAGAAGACACTGATGAGGCGACTGGGAAGGGAATATCCGGGATTGTCCAGCATTAACCAGATTCTCCGGCGAACGCTCCCTAGAAGCTGCTTGTCGAATTTCCCGGCGTCGCTGTAGAACTCCATGATCTCGTCAAACGATGAGGTTGAGCTTCTGGTTTCACTCCCGTCGTCCCGGTCCTGATCCGGATCCATCCTCCGGCAGTGGAAGCTGCTCCTGCAAGGCACATACAAGTATTGTTGTTACGGCTTTGTATGAGATATGATATCTGTGTGAGGAATATGTGCACCTCTGTAAAACAGACTGATCATAGAGCTTTAAAGAGCTGAACACGCACACAGTTGTGCTGAAGTTGTGTATGTTGTTCTTTTCACTTGTGCAGTGTGTTTGTGAATGTGGTTATTCACTCGCTTTACATGCCTTGTGGGAACTACAGGTGAAGATCCAGGATGGAGGTACAAAATTAACAGTGTATCTGAGATTAAACTCAAACTACAGATAAAACAGCATCTAACCTGAGATTAAACTCAAACTACAGCATCTAACCTGAGATTAAACTCAAACTACAGCCTCTCTAGCCTGAGATTAAACTCAAACTACAGCATCTAATCTGATATTAAACTCAAACTACAGCCTCTGACCTGAGATTAAACTCAAACTACAGCCTCTAACCTGAGATTAAACTCGAACTACAGCCTCTCTAACCTGAGATTAAACTCCAACTACAGCCTCTCTAACCTGAGATTAAACTCAAACTACAGCCTCTCTAGCCTGAGATTAAACTCGAAATACAGCCTCTAACCTGAGATTAAACTCGAACTACAGCCTCTAACCTGAGATTAAACTCGAACTACAGCCTCTAACCTGAGATTAAACTCGAACTACAGCCTCTCTAACCTGAGATTAAACTCGAACTACAGCCTCTCTAACCTGAGATTAAACTCAAACTACAGCCTCTCTAACCTGAGATTAAACTCGAACTACAGCCTCTAACCTGAGATTAAACTCGAACTACAGCCTCTCTAACCTGAGATTAAACTCGAACTACAGCCTCTCTAACCTGAGATTAAACTCGAACTACAGCCTCTCTAACCTGAGATTAAACTCGAACTACAGCCTCTAACCTGCAGCAGGAGTCGAGGAACAGCTCGTCGATGCCCCAGTACTCGATCTCCTGACTGAAGGAGAAGATGCAGAGCTCCTCCATGACGTGAAGTCTTCCCGTGTTGTAGAAGTGCAGGACGTACGGGAAGAGCGTGGGATTACGGTCAAAGTAGAACTCGCTCTCTGACTCGTCGTAGTCGTCGCACAGCTCGAGGATCGACTCCCTGGATCGACAGCTCAGCAAGCGAGCGAGTCGGGTCTCGGGGAAACGGGAGAGTCGAGTGGAGAGAAGCCGGCGCCGGAATCCTCCCACATTAATGCGGATCGAGCCGATCATGACTGAGGAAAACCGGGAGTCACTGGGAGATTCAGCGCTGATCTGGAGACACACACACGGAGCAGACCATGAGAAAACCATTTACAGATATTCTACATTCATACACATATACACACACACACACACACTCTCTCTCTCATACACACACGCACACACACACACACTCACTCACTCACTCTCTCTCTCACAGACACACTCACTCACTCACTCTCTCTCTCTCACACACACACACACACACACACACACACACACACTCTCTCTCTCTCTCTCTCTCTCTCTCTCTCTCTCTCTCTCTCTCTCTCTCTCTCTCTCTCTCTCTCTCTCTCTCTCTCTCACACACACACACACACACACACAGGACTGAACACCATTTCATCTCCATCGAAGCTGATTTCCTCACAGAAAGGTTTGATCTGAACATGAATCTCGAACAGCTCAATCGATCCTCGCGATGAAACCGGTGATTCCGCTCTAAACGCGCGTTTAATTCACATGTCGTTTCTGCGGATATGATTCATATGCGAGGTGATAATTATCGTCATAAACTCACCGCGATATTCCAGCGTTTCTCAACACGCGCACAGCTGCAGGCGCGTGCACGACAGTGACGACACAGAATCCCGCAAATGACGGAGACAAAAACATTCTGAAAAATAAAATAAGATAACAACATTCTGCCAGATTAAAATAATAAAGCGCTGATGACTTTCACTCACTTCTGTTAAAAATCCTACAGTGTCGTGATGGGCGTGTCTTCTGACAGACAACAAGTGTCTTTATCAAACCTGCATCTCATTCTCGCTGTTTATGATCATAATTAGGGGAACATCTCCGAAAAAAACATCTGGATCAAAATACCTGGAAAATGAATAAATATAAACCTTTATATATTATCAGGAGAGATGACCAACGTTTTCTGTAAATAATACTATTCTCTATCTTTAAAAAAAAAAAGTTATCTTTATCTTTAAGATGATAATGATCCATTTTGATTGGATTTGTTGTTACTGTTTCAAAGGCCACTTCTGTTACTCTAGTCTAAACCTTACAATAATACATTTAAACACACATTCGTAGTGTGTTATCATCATGCAAGAATGTGCTGTAATGTAAGATAATAGATCTACTGTCCATCCAGCACAGCACACACACACTCACAGAACACTATTGTCCTGGCCTGCACAAAGAGTCCTGTAAGCATGAACACACACACACACACACAGAAAGTTCCAGCACTGCCTCTCGTTCCTGTACCGGAGAAGCCGTATGTATTTCTGCTCATAACTGCTGTTTTTATAACAATAAGTGTGACTGAGCCTCTAATTCAATCTTTATTATTAGTCTTGATATTTATATGCCCTGTTGAGCGGTTTATTGTCAAATAGCTACTATTAATGTTTGATGTCAGGTTGTTATCTTATGAGATCAGCAAAGTATGTTTAGAAAGTAAAGTTCATCTTATGGAAGTGTTAAAATTCTTCTGAAGATTTGTCTTTCTGTGTGTATTCTCCCTGGAAGTCAAATAAAAGTATTTGTTGTTACGGCTTTGAAGGTTTTGATTCCCTGTATGTTATTTGACATTATTTTTGTTGCTGTTTATTTGTTGTTTCTGTCTCAAGGAGATACGTGGTTGTACATCATGTATGAGATATGATATCTGTGTGAGGAATATGTGCACCTCTGTAAAACAGACTGATCATAGAGCTTTAAAGAGCTGAACACGCACACAGTTGTGCTGAAGTTGTGTATGTTGTTCTTTTCACTTGTGCAGTGTGTTTGTGAATGTGGTTATTCACTCGCTTTACATGCCTTGTGGGAACTACAGGTGAAGATCCAGGATGGAGGTACAAAATTAACAGTGTATCTGAGATTAAACTCAAACTACAGATAAAACAGCATCTAATCTAGAATTAAACTCAAACTACAGCTAAAACAGTATCTAACCTGAGATTAAACTAAAACTACAGCATCTAATCTGAGATTAAACTCAAACTACAGCCTCTAACCTGAGATTAAATTTAAACTACCGCTAAAACAGTATAACCTGAGATTAAACTAAAACTACAGCATCTAATCTTAGATTAAACTCAAACTACAGCTAAAACGGTATCTAACCTGAGATTAAACTAAAACTACAGCCTCTAACCTGAGATTAAACTTAAACTACAGCGTCTAACCTGAGATTAAACTCAATCTGAGATTAAACTCAAACTACAGCTAAAACAGTATCTAACCTGAGATTAAACTCAATCTGGGATTCAACTCAAACTACAGCCTCTAACCTGAGATTAAACTCAATCTGAGATTAAATTCAAACTACAGCTAAAACAGCCTCTAATCTGATATTAAACTCAAACTACAGCCTCTAATCTGAGAATAAACTCAGTGTATTGTTTGACTGTACTCCTGTAGTCAGTCCCATCTTTCCCTACACTAACAACATTATTTATCAGCCTATTGTTTCCTTATAATTTTAGAATTAATTTTGACATTTTTGACTATCTTTGATAGGAATGTTGTTTCAGGATCAACACACGTATGTTTCTGTGGTCTATGAGCTGATGTTTTGTGTTCCCAGGTCTATATTGTGGGGATCTGCATTGCAGTGTGTGGAAACTTTCTCATCAGCATCTCCTTAAATATCCAGGTGAACCTCAACACACTCTTTAACTGTTGCATTAACATACACTCACAAACATCTGCTCTTAAGTGTTTCAGTGTTAGATCTCTGCTGGTGTTTGATGTGCAGAAATACACACACATGCGTCAGTCTCAGCGCGGGACGAGGCCGTACTACACCAGTCGTCTGTGGTGGTGTGGGATCTTGCTCATGGGATTGGGAGAACTGGGAAACTTTGCTGCATATGGATTTGCTCCGGCGTCGCTCATCGCTCCTCTCGGCTGTGTGTCTGTCATTGGTAAATCACAGTGAAACACCACATCAGGGACAGTAAAACACCACAGTAAAACACCACATCAGAGACAGTAAAACACCACATCAGGGACAGTAAAACACCACAGTAAAACAGCACATCAGGGACAGTAAAACACCACATCAGGGACAGTAAAACACCACATCAGGGACAGTAAAACACCACATCAGGGACAGTAAAACACCACATCAGGGACAGTAAAACACCACACCAGGGACAGTAAAACACCACACCAGGGACAGTAAAACACCACAGTAAAACACCACACCAGGGACAGTAAAACACCACACCAGGGACAGTAAAACACCACAGTAAAACACCACATCAGGGACAGTAAAACACCACATCAGGGACAGTAAAACACCACACCAGGGACAGTAAAACACCACAGTAAAACACCACATCAGAGACAGTAAAACACCACATCAGGGACAGTAAAACACCACATCAGGGACAGTAAAACACCACATCAGGGACAGTAAAACACCACATCAGGGACAGTAAAACACCACATCAGGGACAGTAAAACACCACACCAGGGACAGTAAAACACCACAGTAAAACAGCACATCAGGGACAGTAAAACACCACATCAGGGACAGTAAAACACCACACCAGGGACAGTAAAACACCACAGTAAAACAGCACATCAGGGACAGTAAAACACCACAGTAAAACACCACATCAGGAACAGTAAAACACCACATCAGGGACAGTAAAACACCACAGTAAAACACCACATCAGGGACAGTAAAACACCACATCAGGGACAGTAAAACACCACAGTAAAACACCACAGTAAAACACCACAGTAAAACACCACATCAGGGACAGTAAAACACCACATCAGGGACAGTAAAACACCACATCAGAGACAGTAAAACACCACATCAGGGACAGTAAAACACCACACCAGGGACAGTAAAACACCACATCAGAGACAGTAAAACACCACATCAGAGACAGTAAAACACCACATCAGAGACAGTAAAACACCACATCAGAGACAGTAAAACACCACATCAGAGACAGTAAAACACCACACCAGGGACAGTAAAACACCACATCAGAGACAGTAAAACACCACAGTAAAACACCACATCAGAGACAGTAAAACACCACACCAGGGACAGTAAAACACCACAGTAAAACACCACATCAGGGACAGTAAAACACCACACCAGGGACAGTAAAACACCACAGTAAAACAGCACATCAGGGACAGTAAAACACCACAGTAAAACACCACATCAGGGACAGTAAAACACCACACCAGGGACAGTAAAACACCACAGTAAAACAGCACATCAGGGACAGTAAAACACCACATCAGGGACAGTAAAACACCACACCAGGGACAGTAAAACACCACAGTAAAACAGCACATCAGGGACAGTAAAACACCACAGTAAAACACCACATCAGGAACAGTAAAACACCACATCAGGGACAGTAAAACACCACAGTAAAACACCACATCAGGGACAGTAAAACACCACATCAGGGACAGTAAAACACCACAGTAAAACACCACAGTAAAACACCACAGTAAAACACCACATCAGGGACAGTAAAACACCACATCAGGGACAGTAAAACACCACATCAGAGACAGTAAAACACCACATCAGGGACAGTAAAACACCACATCAGAGACAGTAAAACACCACATCAGAGACAGTAAAACACCACATCAGAGACAGTAAAACACCACATCAGAGACAGTAAAACACCACATCAGAGACAGTAAAACACCACATCAGAGACAGTAAAACACCACATCAGAGACAGTAAAACACCACATCAGAGACAGTAAAACACCACATCAGAGACAGTAAAACACCACACCAGGGACAGTAAAACACCACATCAGAGACAGTAAAACACCACATCAGAGACAGTAAAACACCACATCAGAGACAGTAAAACACCACATCAGAGACAGTAAAACACCACATCAGAGACAGTAAAACACCACACCAGGGACAGTAAAACACCACATCAGAGACAGTAAAACACCACAGTAAAACACCACATCAGAGACAGTAAAACACCACATCAGGGACAGTAAAACACCACATCAGAGACAGTAAAACACCACAGTAAAACACCACAGTAAAACACCACAGTAAAACACCACATCAGGGACAGTAAAACACCACAGTAAAACACCACAGTAAAACACCACATCAGGGACAGTAAAACACCACAGTAAAACACCACATCAGGGACAGTAAAACACCACATCAGGGACAGTAAAACACCACAGTAAAACACCACATCAGGGACAGTAAAACACCACAGTAAAACACCACATCAGGGACAGTAAAACACCACATCAGGGGTCAGTAAAACACCACAGTAAAACACCACATCAGGGACAGTAAAACACCACAGTAAAACACCACAGTAAAACACCACAGTAAAACACCACATCAGGGACAGTAAAACACCACAGTAAAACACCACATCAGGGACAGTAAAACACCACAGTAAAACACCACATCAGGGACAGTAAAACACCACAGTAAAACACCACATCAGGGACAGTAAAACACCACAGTAAAACACCACATCAGGGACAGTAAAACACCACATCAGGGACAGTAAAACACCACAGTGAAACACCACATCAGGGACAGTAAAACACCACATCAGGGACAGTAAAACACCACAGTATAACACCACATCAGGGACAGTAAAACACCACATCAGGGACAGTAAAACACCACAGTAAAACACCACATCAGGGACAGTAAAACACCACATCAGGGACAGTAAAACACCACATCAGAGACAGTAAAACACCACATCAGGGACAGTAAAACACCACATCAGGGACAGTAAAACACCACATCAGGGACAGTAAAACACCACATCAGAGACAGTAAAACACCACAGTATAACACCACATCAGGGACAGTAAAACACCACATCAGGGGTCAGTAAAACACCACAGTAAAACACCACATCAGGGACAGTAAAACACCACACAGTATTTTACTCTTCTAATGGTGTTTAAAGCTTGTAACGTTGGTTCTTCTCTTCCAGCAAGTGGTGTTATTTCTGTGGTGTTCCTCAAGGAAACGTTACGTGCTTCAGATATCCTCGGTGAGATCAGATTCATATTATTAACGCCTTCAGCTCTTGTCTTCTATTGTTAAACTGTAAAATAATTAAACTCAAAGTTATATTATAAAGTATAAAGTAAGACTGGGGAGAGTTTGCAACATTGCCAGTTCCACCAATCAGTATTGAGCTACAGGGATAATTTCACATCAGTTAATTTCTTTTCTGGGAATCAAACTCATGACTCTAACAATCACTGCTAATACACACTCACACACTCACACTGTGTCACACACTGAATTATTTCTGTGTGATGTTAATTCAGTTGATCTGAGGATCACTCAAGAATATCAGTTGGAAACGAGACCTGCCTTCCACAAACTCATGATGAAACCCAACACTGGATTCATAATGTAACATGAACACACTATTGACGGTCTTGTAATAAAGCTGTTTCGTTCACAGGAGGAGCTTTAGCTCTGACCGGCACCTACTTTCTGGTGACCTTTGCCCCTCATGCGTCCCCTCATGTGACGGCCAACATGGTGGAGCGCTCGCTGGTCAGCTGGATCTTTCTCATCTACTTTGTGAGTTTCATCTCATCATACATTGATCCGACCGGGAAGCCATTGGAAAAGTGACACAAACACAAACACAACTGTGATATAAATGCTGTGGTGCTTGAGAAGGAGTGTTTTATCTGTCTCTCTGCAGTCATTCGAAGCGATTCTCTTCGCTGTCCTGATGTATCTGTACAAGTGCAGGAACATGAAGCATATCGTGATCATCATGGTCATGGTGGCGTTACTCGGTGAGAACAGATTCTGCTCTCGTTATATATGTATGAGACTGAAGATGATGAGAAAGTGTCTGGTTCCTTTCATTAGGGCTTGAGATCCAACAGAAGCTGGTTTAACCCTCTGGTGCTCTTCTGTCGTTTTTTTTTTTTACTTCATCGGAATGGTGCGAAACTTGGAAAGGTTTTGGCACTTGCGATGTGAACACAAAAAAAGTCATGGACATGATTTGAACAGGTTAAACGGTCCTGTATAAAAATAGTCACACTTGTGTACTAGTAGTAAATGAAGAGAAGTCTTATCGATCAAAAGTTCAGTATGGCATACCACAAGGCTCAGTACTAGGACCGTTGCTGTTCACTCTGTACATGCTACCCTCACACACACACACACACTCTGTACATGCTACCCTTAGGAGATATCATTAGGAAGCATGGCATTAGTTTTCACTGTTATGCTGATGATACTCAGCTATATACTTCTTCACGCCCTGACGAAACTTACCAATTCACAAAATTAACGGAATGCATAGCTGATATAAAAAAATTGGATGACTAGTAATTTCCTATGACTTAATTCTGAAAAACAGAGATTCTAATTATTGGACCAAAAAACGTCCTCGCGTAATAACCTAGAATACTATCTTACACTTGATGGCTGCTCTGTCAAGTCTTCGTCGTCGGTTAGGAACCTGGGTGTGTGTGTGTGTGTGTGTGTGTGTGTGTGTGTGTGTGTGTGTGTGTGATGCTCTTTGATACCAATCTTTCATTTGAAAGTCACGTTTCTAGCATCTGTAAAACCGCATTCTTCCATCTTAAAAATATATCTAAATTACGGCATATGCTCTCAATGACAGATGTGGAACAGTTAGTTAATGCGTTCATGACCTCAAGGCTAGATTACTGTAATGCTCTACTGGGTGGTTGCCCTGCACGCTTAATAAACAAACTCCAGCTGGTTCAAAACGCAGCCGCTCGAGTTCTTACCAGAACCAGGAAGTTTGACCATATTAGCCCGGTTCTGTCAACACTGCATTGGCTGCCTATTAAACATTGTATAAATTTTAAAATATTGCTGATTACTTACAAAGCACTAAATGGTTTAGCTCCCAGTACTTGAGCGAGCTCTTAACGCATTATAGTCCTTCACGTCTATTGCGATCTCTAAACTCCGGCCAGTTGATAATACCTAGAATATCTAAATCGACTTCAGGCGGGAGATCCTTTTCCTATTTAGCACCAAAACTCTGAAACAGTCTTCCTAACATTGTCCGGGAAGCAGACACACTCTGTCAGTTCAAAGCTAGACTAAAAACACATCTCTTTGACCTAGCATACACATAACACACTATAGACTTCTATAATTCAATGTTAGGCTGCATAGATTAGGTCAGCCAGAAGTGGGAACCCTTCCCATAAATCCTGATGTACTCGTTACATCATAAGAAGAATGGCGTCTACGCTAATATTAGTCTCTCTGTTTATCCGAGATTTACTGCAGCCTGCCGGATCCAGGCCGTATCCAGATCTGATGAAGGACCTGCGTCTGGACGCGACGACAACGCAGTCCTGAAGTGTCACTAGTCTCTCCCTGTGAAGGCCTCCTTCCCTTCTCCTCTGTACAGATAAAAGGTCGTCGGGATAATTCCGGTTCACGTGGCTACGCCGAAGCTTGTACCGTGGAACCTATTTCATGGTTTGCGTTCTCGAGCCTCCAGCCACTGTTGTGCGGATGAGCGGCCGGATCGCATTAAGGGTTCTCAGTAGAGCGGTGTCGTGTTAGCGGCCGCTAAGTTAATCACTAATGATCTTTACAATGGAAGTGAATCGATCAAAACTAACTTTATCTGGACAATAACTTTATTCTAGAGCTGCTGTAAAGCCTAAACAATCTGTTACTGTAATCTCCTGTTATCACTGTAAAGCTGCTGAGAAACTCTATATTGTTAAAGCGCTGTATAAATGAAGGAGACTTGACTCAAAAACGAGCGCATTGGAAATGAATGTGAGACGAATTTCCTCTGGTGGAAGCGTTTGGTACTGCAGCCGAACACACTCTCACTCAACGCTCAAATTTTGAGATATCAAGCCTAAATTTGGAACACAACTTGTTTAGATTTATGGCTATGATTTTCATGCAGTTTTAGAGTAAAACGTGTTT
>NW_026606819.1:380000-382500 GCF_029890125.1 Rhinichthys klamathensis goyatoka | reverse complement strand
TCCAGCTCTTCTCTTCGATCGCCTCAGGGTTAGACACACACACACACACACACACACACACACACACACAGCTCAGTATTTTGCTGGGAATAATCCCGCTCGTCTCTTCGATCGCCTCAGGGTTAGACACACACACACACACACACACACACACACACACACACACACACACACACACACACAGCTCAGTATTTTGCTGGGAATAATCCCGCTCTTCTCTTCGATCGCCTCAGGGTTAGACACACACACACACACACACACACACACACACAGCTCAGTATTTTGCTGGGAATAATCCCGCTCGTCTCTTCGATCGCCTCAGGGTTAGACACACACACACACACACACACACACACACACACTGCTCTGTATTTTGCTGGGAATAATCCCGCTCGTCTCTTCGATCGCCTCAGGGTTAGACACACACACACACACACACACACACACACACACACACACACACTGCTCAGTATTTTGCTGGGAATAATCCCGCTCGTCTCTTCGATCGCCTCAGGGTTAGACACACACACACACACTGCTCAGTATTTTGCTGGGAATAATCCCGCTCGTCTCTTCGATCGCCTCAGGGTTAGACACACACACACACACACACCCACACACACACACACACACACACTGCTCAGTATTTTGCTGGGAATAATCCCGCTCGTCTCTTCGATCGCCTCAGGGTTAGACACACACACACACACACACACACACACACACTGCACAGTATTTTGCTGGGAATAATCCCGCTCGTCTCTTCGATCGCCTCAGGGTTAGACACACACACACACACACACACACACACACACACACACACACACACACACACACACAGCTCAGTATTTTGCTGGGAATAATCCCGCTCGTCTCTTCGATCGCCTCAGGGTTAGACACACACACACACACACACACACACACACACAGCTCAGTATTTTGCTGGGAATAATCCCGCTCGTCTCTTCGATCGCCTCAGGGTTAGACACACACACACACACACACACACAGCTCAGTATTTTGCTGGGAATAATCCCGCTCGTCTCTTCGATCGCCCCAGGATTAGACACACACACACACACACACACACACTGCTCAGTATTTTGCTGGGAATAATCCCGCTCGTCTCTTCGATCGCCTCAGGGTTAGACACACACACACACACACACACACACACACTGCTCAGTATTGTGCTGGGAATAATCCCGCTCGTCTCTTCGATCGCCTCAGGGTTAGACACACACACACACACACACACACACACTGCTCAGTATTTTGCTGGGAATAATCCCGCTCGTCTCTTCGATCGCCTCAGGGTTAGACACACACACACACACACACACACACAGCTCAGTATTTTGCTGGGAATAATCCTGCTCGTCTCTTCGATCGCCTCAGGGTTAGACACACACACACACACACACACACACACACACACAGCTCAGTATTTTGCTGGGAATAATCCCGCTCTTCTCTTCGATCGCCTCAGGGTTAGACACACACACACACACACACACACACACACACAGCTCAGTATTTTGCTGGGAATAATCCCGCTCGTCTCTTCGATCGCCTCAGGGTTAGACACACACACACACACACACACACACACACTGCACAGTATTTTGCTGGGAATAATCCCGCTCGTCTCTTCGATCGCCTCAGGGTTAGACACACACACACACACACACACACACACACACACACACACACACACAGCTCAGTATTTTGCTGGGAATAATCCCGCTCTTCTCTTCGATCGCCTCAGGGTTAGACACACACACACACACACACACACACACACACACACACACACACAGCTCAGTATTTTGCTGGGAATAATCCCGCTCGTCTCTTCGATCGCCTCAGGGTTAGACACACACACACACACACACACACACACACACACACACACACACACACACACACACACACACACACACACACTGCTCAGTATTTTGCTGGGAATAATCCCGCTCGTCTCTTCGATCGCCTCAGGGTTAGACACACACACACACACACACACACACACACACTGCTCAGTATTTTGCTGGGAATAATCCCGCTCGTCTCTTCGATCGCCTCAGGGTTAGACACACACACACACACTGCTCAGTATTTTGCTGGGAATAATCCCGCTCGTCTCTTCGATCGCCTCAGGGTTAGACACACACACACACACACACCCACACACACACACACACACACACTGCTCAGTATTTTGCTGGGAATAATCCCGCTCGTCTCTTCGATCGCCTCAGGGTTAGACACACACACACACACACACACACACTGCACAGTATTTTGCTGGGAATAATCCCGCTCGTCTCTTCGATCGCCTCAGGGTTAGACACACACACACACACACACACACACACACACACACACTGCACAGTATTTTGCTGGGAATAATCCCGCTCGTCTCTTCGATCGCCTCAGGGTTAGACACACACACACACACACACAGCTCAGTATTTTGCTGGGAATAATCCCGCTCGTC
>NW_026606819.1:355000-375000 GCF_029890125.1 Rhinichthys klamathensis goyatoka | reverse complement strand
TGTCTAGGCGCAGGTCCACCATCTGATCTGGATACGGCCCGGATCCGGCTGACTACATCATGCGTTGTGGTCGTGTCTAGGCGCAGGTCCTCCATCTGATCTTGATACGGCCCGGATCCGGCTGACTACATCATGCGTTGTGGTCGTGTCTAGGCGCAGGTCCTCCATCTGATCTGGATGCGGCCCAGATCCGGCTGACTACATCATGCGTTGTGGTCGTGTCTAGGCGCAGGTCCTCCATCATCTGATCTGGATACGGCCCGGATCCGGCTGACTACATCATGTGTTGTAGTCGTGTCTAGGTGCAGGTCCTCCATCTGATCTGGATCCGGCCCGGATCCGGCTGACTACATCATGTGTTGTAGTCGTGTCTAGGTGCAGGTCCTCCATCTGATCTGGATGCGGACCGGATCCGGCTGACTACATCATGCATTGTGGTCGTGTCTAGGCGCAGGTCCTCCATCTGATCTGGATACGGCCCGGATCCGGCTGACTACATCATGTGTTGTGGTCGTGTCTAGGCGCAGGTCCTCCATCATCTGATCTGGATGCGGCCCAGATCCGGCTGACTACATCATGCGTTGTGGTCGTGTCTAGGCGCAGGTCCACCATCTGATCTGGATGCGGCCCAGATCCGGCTGACTACATCATGCGTTGTGGTCGTGTCTAGGCGCAGGTCCTCCATCTGATCTGGATGCGGCCCAGATCCGGCTGACTACATCATGCGTTGTGGTCGTGTCTAGGCGCAGGTCCACCATCTGATCTGGATGCGGACCGGATCCGGCTGACTACATCATGCGTTGTGGTCGTGTCTAGGCGCAGGTCCACCATCTGATCTGGATGCGGCCCAGATCCGGCTGACTACATCATGCGTTGTGGTCGTGTCTAGGCGCAGGTCCACCATCTGATCTGGATGCGGACCGGATCCGGCTGACTACATCATGCGTTGTGGTCGTGTCTAGGCGCAGGTCCACCATCTGATCTGGATACGGCCCGGATCCGGCTGACTACATCATGCGTTGTGGTCGTGTCTAGGCGCAGGTCCTCCATCTGATCTGGATACGGCCCGGATCCGGCTGACTCCATCATGCGTTGTGGTCGTGTCTAGACGCAGGTCCTCCATCTGATCTGGATGCGGCCCAGATCCGGCTGACTACATCATGCGTTGTGGTCGTGTCTAGGCGCAGGTCCTCCATCATCTGATCTGGATACGGCCCGGATCCGGCTGACTACATCATGTGTTGTAGTCGTATCTAGGTGCAGGTCCTCCATCTGATCTGGATGCGGACCGGATCCGGCTGACTACATCATGTGTTGTAGTCGTGTCTAGGCGCAGGTCCTCCATCTGATCTGGATGCGGACCGGATCCGGCTGACTACATCATGTGTTGTAGTCGTGTGTAGGCGCAGGTCCTCCATCTGATCTGGATGCGGACCGGATCCGGCTGACTACATCATGCATTGTGGTCGTGTCTAGGTGCAGGTCCTCCATCATCTGATCTGGATACGGCCCGGATCCGGCTGACTACATCATGCGTTGTGGTCGTGTCTAGGTGCAGGTCCTCCATCATCTGATCTGGATACGGCCCGGATCCGGCTGACTACATCATGCATTGTGGTCGTGTCTAGGTGCAGGTCCTCCATCATCTGATCTGGATACGGCCCGGATCCGGCTGACTACATCATGCATTGTGGTCGTGTCTAGGCGCAGGTCCTCCATCTGATCTGGATCCGGCCCGGATCCGGCTGACTACATCATGTGTTGTAGTCGTGTCTAGGCGCAGGTCCTCCATCAGATCTGGATGCGAACCGGATCCGGCGGACTGCGGTAAATCTCGGATAAACAGAGAGGCTAATATTAGTGTAGACGCCATTCTTCTTATGATGTAACGAGTACATCAGGATTTATAGGAAGTGTTCCCGGTTCTGGCTGACCTAATCTATGCAGCCTAACAATCATTTAACTGATTTTAATAATAGGAATGTATAATTTTCTATGTGTAAGTCATCGTATAATTACCTCTGATGAAGGACCGGTCAGAAAGAGAGCCTACAGAGTGTCACTAGACAAACAACAGTTCATTATCAAAGAAATTCAAGAACTACAAGATCATTCATCATTCGTCCCTCTGTGTCATAATGGGCTTCCCCAGTAGTTCTTGTACCCAAAAAAGATGGAGGTTCATGACCATGTGTGGATTACCGTGGGCTTAATGCAAAGACACACTTAGATGGATATCCCATGCCACAAATTCAGAAGATACTGGAATCATTGCATGGAGCCTCGATTTTCAGTACCGTAGACCCAAAGAGTGGCTACTGGCGAGTTGAGATGGAACCAGAGAGCATTCCCAAAACTGCATTCGTCACTTCTGCTGGGCAATTTGAATTCTTGCGTCTACCTTTTGGTCTCAAAAATGCTCCTGCCTCTTTCCAAAGATTAATGGAGTATGTGCTTAAAGACATTAAAGGAAAATGTTGCTTAGTTTACATTTATGATATTGTGGTATATTCCAAAAATGAGCAGGAGCATTTATGTCAAGTTTTCAGTTGTTTACATCAAGCCGGACTGACTTTGAACCTCAAGAAATCCAACCTTGTAAAGAGATCTATCACTTTCCTGGGTCATGTTGTATCTGGGGAAGGTGTCAAGACAGATCCTGCCAAGGTAGCAGCCATCTGTGATTTTCCGGTACCACAATCACTCAAGCATGTACAAAGATTTTTGGGATTGGCAGGTTGGTATCAGATTTATACCAAATTTTTCAGAGAAAGCCGCACCTCTTCATGCCCTAAAGAAGAAACAATCCACTTGGACATGGACTAAGGAATCTCAAGATGCTTTTGAAAGGATCAAAAATGACTTAACTAAAGCTCCAGTGTTAACTTCTCCATATTTTAACAAGTCTCACAAGGTGTGAACGGCCTGGGGGCTGTTTGGAAACAGGAGACAAATGAAGAGGAACACATCATTGCTTACGCATCCAGACTTCTTTGTGGAGCAGAGCACTCATACTCCGTGTGGGAAAGGGAATGGCTGTGGTGTAGCCATTTGAGGTGATTACAGACCATGCTGCGTTGACTTGGGTTTTCCAACATCCCAAACCTTCATCGAGGCTGACGCTTTGGACACTTCGTCTACAAGGATTCGAGTTCAGCGTCAGGTATAGAAAGGGACAGTGCAACGTAGTACCAGATACCTTGTCATGTAGCCTAGCGACGACTACACCTCATCTGTTAGCCATGGTCAAATCTACCAGCTCTTCTGTAACTACATCTAATTTACAGGTAGACTGGTCTGACATTGCTACCACAGTCTAATGACCCAGAAATTCAGGATTTATGCAACAAGGCTGCCTGTCAACCCAGTCCTTGTCCTTCCAGAGTGTATTATGTCCTTGAGAATGGTTTCCTTTTTCGTAGTGTCCCAGATGGCCAGAAAGGACCGAAGCTCCAGCTTGTCTGCGAGGGGAGTTTCTCAAGCATGCCCATGACAATCCCTTAGGTGGACACCTGGGTCGGCTCAAAACATCACTACGACTGATGGAAATTGCTCACTGGCCAAGCTTAAGAGCTGACGCATGGAAATACTGTAAGGAACGTGAAACTTGTCTAAAGTTTCCATAATTTTCAAAGCTGTCAGGTTATTTGCAATCAACACCAGTGGTGGAACACGGGACATGCTGGGTGTGGATTTGATGGGCCCTTTCCCAAGAGCTGTAAACAAAATAAACATCTTTTAGTTGTATTTGATTACGGTTCAAAGTGGGTGGAGCTTTTCCATCGAGGATGACCAAAGCAACACAAATTGCCCGTATTTTAGTTGAGGAGATTTTTACAAGGTGGGGAACGCCTGTCTGTTTGGTATCGGACCGAGGAGCAGTTATCATCACACTTGTTAAGCCTTGTCTGCAAACAACGGGGAGTTATACAAGTCAAGTCTCCATTTATACAGCGCTTTAACAATACAGATGTTTCTCAGCAGCTTTACAGTGATAACAGGTGATTAAAGTAAGAGATTGTTTAGGCTTTACAGCAGCTCTAGAATAAAGTTATTGTCCAACTAAAGTTAGTTTTGATCGATTCACTTCCGTTGTAAAGATCATTAGTGATTAACTTAGGGGCCGCTAACACGACACCGCTCTACTGAGAACCCTTAATGCGATCCGGCAAGCCCCAAAAACACAAACCCGTGAAAATGCTGACGTGTTCGCACACATGCGAACAAATACATCTTGTATTTTTAATGCAAAACAAAGTCACACAAGTACACAACTGCATGAAATATATCACACTGTGAAAGAGGTTTTTGAATATTTTATTACAAAAATCGTACATATTGTACGTTTAAACAAAAAAAAAAGTCTTCACAACTCAAATATCACTCAAATCCCAGCAGAAAAAAAACACAAATTTATGATTTAAAGAGTTTCTCTCAATAAAAAAAACAAACAATTTCAGCACATGATCTTGGAAGTTCGACATGCATGAAGCTGATGGAGATCACAGAACAGCAGCTCGCGAGGAACAGTCATGTGACGGACCGACGCTCAGGGGTCGAGGCTGATCTGGGTGAAGCGGTACTGCGGGGACGAGGGTGTGTGTGTGTGTGTGTGTGTGTGTGTGTGTGTGCTCAGGTGTCGAGGCTGATCTGGGTGAAGCGGTACTGCGGGGACGAGGTGTGTGTGTGTGTGTGTGTGTGTGTGTGTGTGTGTGCTCAGGTGTCGAGGCTGATCTGGGTGAAGCGGTACTGCGGGGACGAGGGGTGTGTGTGTGTGTGTGTGTGTGTGTGTGTATGCGCTCAGGTGTCGAGGCTGATCTGGGTGAAGCGGTACTGCGGGGACGAGGTGTGTGTGTGTGTGTGTGTGTATGCGCTCAGGTGTCGAGGCTGATCTGGGTGAAGCGGTACTGCAGGGACGAGGTGTGTGTGTGTGTGTGTGTGTATGCGCTCAGGTGTCGAGGCTGATCTGGGTGAAGCGGTACTGCGGGGACGAGGGTGTGTGTGTGTGTGTGTGTATGCGCTCAGGTGTCGAGGCTGATCTGGGCGAAGCGGTACTGCGGGGACGAGGTGTGTGTGTGTGTGTGTGTGTGTGTGTGCTCAGGGGTCGAGGCTGATCTGGGTGAAGCGGTACTGCGGGGACGAGGGTGTGTGTGTGTGTGTGTGTGTGTGCTCAGGTGTCGAGGCTGATCTGGGTGAAGCGGTACTGCGGGGACGAGGGTGTGTGTGTGTGTGTGTGTGTGTATGCGCTCAGGTGTCGAGGCTGATCTGGGCGAAGCGGTACTGCGGGGACGAGGTGTGTGTGTGTGTGTGTGTGTGTGTGTATGCGCTCAGGTGTCGAGGCTGATCTGGGCGAAGCGGTACTGCGGGGACGAGGTGTGTGTGTGTGTGTGTGTGTATGCGCTCAGGTGTCGAGGCTGATCTGGGTGAAGCGGTACTGCAGGGACGAGGGGTGTGTGTGTGTGTGTGTGTGTGTGCTCAGGTGTCGAGGCTGATCTGGGTGAAGCGGTACTGCGGGGACGAGGGTGTGTGTGTGTGTGTGTGTGTGTGTGTGTGTGCTCAGGTGTCGAGGCTGATCTGGGCGAAGCGGTACTGCGGGGACGAGGTGTGTGTGTGTGTGTGTGTGTATGCGCTCAGGTGTCGAGGCTGATCTGGGTGAAGCGGTACTGCGGGGACGAGGGGTGTGTGTGTGTGTGTGTGTGTGTGCTCAGGTGTCGAGGCTGATCTGGGTGAAGCGGTACTGCGGGGACGAGGGTGTGTGTGTGTGTGTGTGTGTGTGTGTGTGTGCTCAGGTGTCGAGGCTGATCTGGGCGAAGCGGTACTGCGGGGACGAGGGTGTGTGTGTGTGTGTGTGTGTGTGTGTGTGTGTGCTCAGGTGTCGAGGCTGATCTGGGTGAAGCGGTACTGCGGGGACGAGGGTGTGTGTGTGTGTGTGTGTGTGTGTGTGTGTGTGCTCAGGTGTCGAGGCTGATCTGGGTGAAGCGGTACTGCGGGGACGAGGGGTGTGTGTGTGTGTGTGTGTGTGTGTGTGTATGCGCTCAGGTGTCGAGGCTGATCTGGGTGAAGCGGTACTGCGGGGACGAGGTGTGTGTGTGTGTGTGTGTGTATGCGCTCAGGTGTCGAGGCTGATCTGGGTGAAGCGGTACTGCAGGGACGAGGTGTGTGTGTGTGTGTGTGTGTATGCGCTCAGGTGTCGAGGCTGATCTGGGTGAAGCGGTACTGCGGGGACGAGGGTGTGTGTGTGTGTGTGTGTATGCGCTCAGGTGTCGAGGCTGATCTGGGCGAAGCGGTACTGCGGGGACGAGGTGTGTGTGTGTGTGTGTGTGTGTGTGTGTGCTCAGGGGTCGAGGCTGATCTGGGTGAAGCGGTACTGCGGGGACGAGGGTGTGTGTGTGTGTGTGTGTGTGTGCTCAGGTGTCGAGGCTGATCTGGGTGAAGCGGTACTGCGGGGACGAGGGTGTGTGTGTGTGTGTGTGTGTGTATGCGCTCAGGTGTCGAGGCTGATCTGGGCGAAGCGGTACTGCGGGGACGAGGTGTGTGTGTGTGTGTGTGTGTGTGTGTATGCGCTCAGGTGTCGAGGCTGATCTGGGCGAAGCGGTACTGCGGGGACGAGGTGTGTGTGTGTGTGTGTGTGTATGCGCTCAGGTGTCGAGGCTGATCTGGGTGAAGCGGTACTGCAGGGACGAGGGGTGTGTGTGTGTGTGTGTGTGTGTGCTCAGGTGTCGAGGCTGATCTGGGTGAAGCGGTACTGCGGGGACGAGGGTGTGTGTGTGTGTGTGTGTGTGTGTGTGTGCTCAGGTGTCGAGGCTGATCTGGGCGAAGCGGTACTGCGGGGACGAGGTGTGTGTGTGTGTGTGTGTGTATGCGCTCAGGTGTCGAGGCTGATCTGGGTGAAGCGGTACTGCGGGGACGAGGGTGTGTGTGTGTGTGTGTGTGTGTGCTCAGGTGTCGAGGCTGATCTGGGTGAAGCGGTACTGCGGGGACGAGGGTGTGTGTGTGTGTGTGTGTATGCGCTCAGGTGTCGAGGCTGATCTGGGCGAAGCGGTACTGCGGGGACGAGGTGTGTGTGTGTGTGTGTGTGTGTGTGTGTATGCGCTCAGGTGTCGAGGCTGATCTGGGTGAAGCGGTACTGCAGGGACGAGGGGTGTGTGTGTGTGTGTGTGTGTGTGTGCTCAGGTGTCGAGGCTGATCTGGGTGAAGCGGTACTGCGGGGACGAGGGTGTGTGTGTGTGTGTGTGTATGCGCTCAGGTGTCGAGGCTGATCTGGGCGAAGCGGTACTGCGGGGACGAGGTGTGTGTGTGTGTGTGTGTGTGTGTGTGTATGCGCTCAGGTGTCGAGGCTGATCTGGGCGAAGCGGTACTGCGGGGACGAGGTGTGTGTGTGTGTGTGTGTGTGTGTGTGTGTGTGTGTGTGTGTGTGTGCTCAGGTGTCGAGGCTGATCTGGGTGAAGCGGTACTGCGGGGACGAGGGTGTGTGTGTGTGTGTGTGTATGCGCTCAGGTGTCGAGGCTGATCTGGGCGAAGCGGTACTGCGGGGACGAGGTGTGTGTGTGTGTGTGTGTGTGTATGCGCTCAGGTGTCGAGGCTGATCTGGGTGAAGCGGTACTGCGGGGACGAGGGTGTGTGTGTGTGTGTGTGTGTGTGTGTATGCGCTCAGGTGTCGAGGCTGATCTGGGCGAAGCGGTACTGCGGGGACGAGGTGTGTGTGTGTGTGTGTGTGTGTGTGTGCTCAGGTTTAGAGGCTGATCTGGGCGAAGCGGTACTGCGGGGACGAGGTGTGTGTGTGTGTGTGTGTGTGTGTGTGTGTGTGCTCAGGTGTCGAGGCTGATCTGGGCGAAGCGGTACTGCAGGACCGATGCGTGTGTGTGTGTTTGTGTGTGTGTGTGTGTGTGTGTGCGCTCAGGTGTCGAGGCTGATCTGGGCGAAGCGGTACTGCAGGGACGAGGGGTGTGTGTGTGTGTGTGTGTGTGTGTGTGTGTGTGTGTGTGTGTGTGTGTGTGCTCAGGTGTCGAGGCTGATCTGGGCGAAGCGGTACTGCAGGGACGAGGTGTGTGTGTGTGTGTGTGTGCTCAGGTGTCGAGGCTGATCTGGGCGAAGCGGTACTGCAGGGACGAGGTGTGTGTGTGTGTGTGTGTGTGTGTGTGCTCAGGTGTCGAGGCTAATCTGGGCGAAGCGGTACTGCAGAGACGAGGGGTGTGTGTGTGTGTGTGTGTGTGTGTGTGCGTGCTCAGGTGTCGAGGCTGATCTGGGCGAAGCGGTACTGCAGGGACGAGGTGTGTGTGTGTGTGTGTGCGCTCAGGTGTCGAGGCTGATCTCGGCGAAGCGGTACTGCAGAGACGAGGGGTGTGTGTGTGTGTGTGTGCGTGCTCAGGTGTCGAGGCTAATCTGGGCGAAGCGGTACTGCAGGGACGAGGGGTTGCGCAGGAGCACGAGTCCGCGCTGGTCCTGTGGCTGCGTGAGGAGTGTGTGTGTGAGGCCGGTCAGGCTAATGAAGGCCAGAGCCTCTCCACAGCCAGAGGTCAGAGAGAAGTCGCCCTGCGTGACCCATCCCAGAACCGTCCGGCTGCAGTGGGACACGACCCGGGGAAGAGGAGGAGGACACACACCCCGCAGGACACGCTCCGGATCCGCAGGCTCACTCCGGGCCCTCAGGGGATCTGTGTGTCGGGGCTCCTGCGGGCCGCTGCTCTGTCCATCTGTACGCAGCAGCTGGAGGTCAGAGGTCGTGGGCACACACACCATGGCGTGCAGCGCCGGCTGGCCTTTACTCAGAAGACGCAGACGCACCCAGAGGAGAGACCGCCTGCACTCCTGCTGTAGAGCTGAGGCCGCCGCAGGGGTCAGCGGGGGGTCAGGGGTCACGCCCCGGCGGGTCAGCGGGGGGTCAGGGGTCACGCGCAGCCGGGTCAGAGGGGGGTCAGGGGTCACGCGCAGACGCAGTCGACGCCGGATCCATCCAGACAGCAGCCGCAGCTCCTTCAGACTCCTGCAACACACAATCAGATAAAATGTGATTAGCAGATTAACTGCTAAATTTAACCATCATAGAGTCAAAGTTTATAGTTTGGACGCGTTTTGTCTGGCCAATTTACACATTCAAACAATTTTAAACGTGGGAGAAGAGAAAAGAGAGAGAGAGAGAGGCGTGTTTCAGAGAGCGCTCAAACACCAAATTGATTCCTCTGCATTTCCTTTCCCTTGAATGGAGGTGATACCAATCTTTCACATGACTTTTGCATTTGAAAGTCACATGTCTAACATCTGTAAAACCAAATTTTTCCATCTTAAAAATATATCTAAATTACGCCATATGCTCTCATTGACGAATGTGGAACAGTTAGTTCATGCGTTCATGAGCTCAAGGCTAGATTACTGTAATGCTCTACTGGGTGGTTGGCCTGCACGCTTAACCCTCTGGGGTCTGAGGTGTTTTCGGGGTCCTTGAGATGTTTTGGCATGCTCTGACATTTGTGCTTTTTTCAGTTGCTTATAAACATATTAATGGCACAGGTGAAATTAAACTCTGTATAGCACACACAGGGCTACCATAATGTGTGAGCAACATGTATGTACATGTTTGTATTTTTGAGAGAATATTGTTTATGCGTGGTTATTGAAAAAACTAAAAAATAAAGTTTCTAATATAAGGCCACAAATAATATGCTAAATATCTGTCCACAAGACTTTTGACTAGTGGATGTTGTCGCCTAGAGTTTTTGCTTCAAATTGATCTGAAAAGCATTCTACCTAATCATTCTCATAAAACAATAGATTGTTTTAAATTGTGAAAAACATTTTTTTGTTTGCAAAGGCAATATGCGGATGGGCGGAACGGCCCAACCCCCTCATGAATAATTAGGCAGTTCTCACCTGAGCAGACTGCATACTAATGAGCCTTTCATTCAGGGGTGTCACACAAGAAAGAATGCAAGGACAATATATATATAAATAAATAAATATTTATATACACGCACACAAACACACACACACACACACATATATATATATATATATATATATATATACAAACAATCAAAATATAAATGAAAGCCAAAAGCACATTTTTAGTCACACCTTTTAGCCATCCACACATAAAAATAAACCAGTCGCATTTCAAAGTCGTACGCGAAATGACCGCCAGGTGGCGCAAAGGGACATTTTGCAAAACGTAAGTGGGGCTAATGTCTATTAACAGTAGCCTAAGGATGAAATACTACAAGTTAGGGTAATTTCCAAATAAGCCTACAACAAATTGTTGGTCATACAGATAAGATATAATCTTTTAAAACTGTAAAAGGCTAAAGTAGGCCTACACTCACAGGCTAAAGACAAAACGTTTTCTCGCTCATGTGAGAAACAAACGTTTGGGCATTTCTCAGTGAGAAAATGCATAGCCGAGCGGTAGAACTTACGGTTCGATCATCAAGATGACATGGGTTCAAATCCCGCACAAACATGGTCTGCTGTAAATTTTATATTTGTTATTGCAGAGAGATTTGTCTAGCTCTAAAACTCTGTTACGACTTTGCATCTGTATAATAATAGGCTACCAATAGTAATATATATATGGCTATATATATATTTTTTTTAATATAAAAAACCCCCCGATTTCTCACGCTGAAGTGTCAACCCGGTCGGTCAAATTCCTGAAAGATATAGTTTATCTACAGATCTACCTGTTGAGCCACTCGTGATCGACTAGTTATTATACCGCAAATTAGTTCAAATATCCCGTAATCTATCTAGAGCGAGCGTGCATGCGAGACAGATATTGTGCTCCAAACCGTGCGCGCGCATGGCAGAGAGGTCTGTTCCAACCTAGAGTTTTTAAAAACATGGTTTTAAGTAAAGTGTGATTTGCCAGGGGGGACTGGGATTTCCTTCTGGTCTAAACATCCCTGCTTCTGCTGAATTATTTTAATCCCCACACCCCTCCCTCCACAGCTAATCAATGATATAGGCTACTTCACCAATATCAAATATATAAAATAGAGATATTCAACAGGCACGTTTAAACGACAAACAATAAAATCAAAACCAGCGTTTCAGTTGTTCATTAGTTCCAGTGGCCTTAATGCATGCACGGCTTTTCAAAATTTCACAAAGCGTGTTGATGAGATTATTTTGAATGAAATATTGAAGTTTATAATTAAGTGTTCTGGCACACCACGCCGAGTGGCCCTATGCATTTTTCTAAAGTCGGGTTTTATTCTGGCATGGTGAGTTAGTGTTCGACAAACGCGGCGGCGCGTTCATTTAGATTAATTTATTTTTCTCATTATTACAGCTAAAATAACTTAATAGGCGACTCCGTATTTTTTGGTCATACAGATAAGAGTAGAGTAGCTTACATCGTTCAAAACTGTAAACTTGTATTCATATAGGCTAACGACAATCTGTCGTCTCGGTCTCCGGGAACTGCGCGTCACAAAAATGAACCGAAAGCCACTTCAGCTCAGTCACTATAAGAAATCGGCTATGTCTAAAGCCTTTAAATGTCTAAATATTTAGGCTAATAAATATTATCTGATTATGTAGGCTAATCCATATGAAAACGAGAGGTACAGAGGATCTACTCAAACGTAAGCGCTTCCCAATGAGAAAATGACAAGACAAGGGTGAAAATCTCGCTCTAATTAAATGTAGGCTAAATCGCCCTGAATTAAAATGTAAAAACAGATCAAATAATGTATTTGTTGAAATGTTGCGATATTGTTTCATTTAAGTTCATAATTATTCTATAAATGTTATTTAATTTAGCAGCATTACCACGAAGCACCGTGTTTCGATATTTATTTGAATAATACAAAATAAAATTAAAACTTAATTCACAAATTGCATGCCTGGTTGTAAGGATCCAAAGATCCCTGTAGACTTTATTGAGTTGAACATTTTGTTCATGACAACAAATTAACAAGCGTTTTTTTCAGATTATATTTAGTTTTGCTTGGAAAAAGCTGGCCCAAACCAGTTTTATTTCATCAATTATTGAAATAATGAAATATTTAGTAATAAACTTTTATGACAGAAATATCACTAGGCTACATGTAACTTAAATAATTTAATTCCTTCATTATCAACACTGTCTAGAATAGCGATTTAAGTGTGAATTGCGACTTCTCTTTGTGTTAAGTCAGCCTCAGACTCCGATAGCCTGTGGGGGGGTTGGAGGGACAGTCGCTGGACAAAGGTGTTAATGTTCCTCTTTCATATGGAGAGTGTCGGATAGCCAGCCTGATGAGCAGGCAAAATTATTGTAAGGATAAAAGAGATCCAGCGCGAGAGAGGCAAAGAAAAACGCATGTTTTTAATTTAATTATGTTTCTTTGGACAATTTTCGTTTTGTACTGTTTTAATTGTTTAATTTAGCTGTAATTTCTTTGGCAATACAAATTTAAAATGTCGCAAGAATAAGATTAGCCTAGTGTTTCTTATTTTGCATCGCAAAAGAAATAAACTCTAAACCCGATGCAACCCTGTTTTAAATTAAAAAAACTGTCCCGACACTATTTAAACCTTGAAATGTTCGAACTTGGTTTCAAACTTAAGTAATTTTAGTGTTCTTTTACATTACACAATAATTTAGCAGACTAAAGACGAGCTTCTTCATTTTCATTTTCTGATGCAATCGGCTGACAATCTTCCTTCATCAGTTTTTGTCGTTTGTGCAGCGGCTGCGGTTCTACAGGAATGTAGCAAATTTATGTTGTAATGATAATTAAACAAAACTCTTGACTTTAAATAAGTAAACAGATATAAACAGTTACCTATTTAAGCATCAATGTGGGAAAATATAAACGCTGTAGGACAACATCGGTTAACAACATGTAGGCCTATGCACATTGAGATTCGATCTCGGGTGGATTGAAGCTCCTCGAAGCTCGTGTTGTTGCGTTGATCACTGAGCTACCTTCTGTACGCTGTTAAAGTTGTAAAGCCTCATTGATGTAGCCTAAATGTTTTTATTGCAATGTTTTATGTTGAAATGTTTTCATTATTTATTCAATTACATTTCAGTAGCCTAATTTCAGTATTGTGATTATGAATTATTTTAACTACGTTTCACTTGTTGAATTCATCTGCTACCAGCTTTCAATCGCTCTGAATCAGCGCGGTGCGGCAGCAGATTACGCATTAGAGAGAATAAACCGGAATAAACGAACACTTTTCAGAGTCTATGATTGTAGCGCCTCTTAGCGGTAAAAGGCAGCAAATACACCACACATTTTACCGCCGCGGTGGAACAGCTGATGTGGGCATTGTCATGGCTTGCCTCGACATTTGCGTTTGAATAGCGCGCGTCCTCCGTGGGCGTGTCAGATTAACGCGTAATGAAGTGTAATGAGCTGGGAAAAAAATACTGACAGCACTCTCTTTTCATACAGATTGCATAAACTGAGAATATTTGTTTTTTATATAAATTACTTCATTTAAAAGAAGAGAATTCAAGCTTCATAAAGAAAAATCTCTCCTGCCTGTGTGACAAGTAATCGCGGAGTAACAGTTAATCTTAGGACGCGTTTCAGAATGGACTTCACTGACAGAGAGAACGCAGAACGCGCATCATGTTTGTTTTTCTTTATTTGGTGAAAAGCACAACACTTTGTTTTTATTGTGAGTATCCACAAAAAAAATAGAAACTTAACAGGATCTAATGATGTATCACACTTATATGTAAGATCAAAATCAACCGAGTATTTTGAGTCTCTTTTGCACTGATAAGAAAAAAAGCGAGACAATCGCGCCGGCGCGATAGCCGACCCCAGAGGGTTAATAAACAAACTCCAGCTGGTCCAAAACGCCGCAGCTCGAGTTCTTACCAGAATCAGGAAGTATGACCATATTAGCCCGGTTCTGTCAACACTGCATTGGCTGCCTATTAAACATCGTATACATTTTAAAATATTGCTGATTACTTACAAAGCACTAAATGGTTTAGCTCCCAGTATTTGAGCGAGCTCTTAACGCATTATAGTCCTTCACGTCTATTGCGATCTCTAAACTCCGGCCAGTTGATAATACCTAGAATATCTAAATCGACTGCAGGCGGGAGATCCTTTTCCTATTTAGCACCAAAACTCTGAAACAGTCTTCCTACCATTGTCCGGGAAGCAGACACACTCTGTCAGTTCAAAGCTAGACTAAAAACACATCTCTTTGACCTAGCATACACATAACACACTATAGACTTCTATAATTCAATGTTAGGCTGCATAGATTAGGTCAGCCGGAACCGGGAACACTTCCCTTAAATCCTGATGTACTCGTTACATCATAAGAAGAATGGCGTCTACGCTAATATTAGTCTCTCTGTTTATCCGAGATTTACTGCAGCCTGCCGGATCCAGGCCGTATCCAGATCTGATGAAGGAACTGCGCCTGGACACACTCTCTCTCTCACACACACACACACACACACATTCCAGATCTGATGAAGGACCAGCGTCTGGACCAAGCGGCAACATTCTAATCTGAAAAATGAAGCCTACCCGGAAATGCAAAAAACTGCAATACATGGAAAATCCGCTAGAGGGAGGTCCCAAAAGGGAGAAAATGTCCATAGACCCCATGTTAAAATGTCCATTTTCACAACAAAAATTCATGTTTTTACAGGTTGGTCCCATGGACTTTTATTGTATTTTTCGATAGGTTCCGAGTGCCTGACAACTGTGAGGGGGGTGAATTTTTTTCTAACTCGTTAGTTTAGATCGTATTTAGATATAAAATGTATGACAAATAAGGGCGTGGTTAACTTTGATTGACAGCTGATAACGGGCTGCGTCGAGTGGAATTCCTGAAATCTGACGTCTCGGCCATGATCTGACACAACACATCATACCACCTCTGTATCCTTTCTGAACATTTGTATTGAAATATCGTACATAACATGGGTTGCTCTGCTATAAACTGCACTAACCGACACTGTAGGAGTAACGTTACTTCGCTCCATTTTTTCCGGTAAGTGACATTCCACTACTATTTCACGTAGTTAGCACTATTTAGCATCAGTGTTTGTGGGCAGTGGCACTGCAACTAGGGATGCACGATATTGGATTTTGGCCGATATTCGATATGCCAATATTTTCAAACTAATTTTGCCCGATGCCGATATATTTGTATATTTTTTAAGTGCAAAAAAAGCTTATTAAAGTTCTCAGTCAAGAGCAGTGAGTGATTTCCTCTGTGTTTTGTTGTTTTATTAACATTAAAGGGATAGTTCTCCCAAAAATTTAAATTGTCATCATTTACAAGTTTCTTTCTTCTGTTGAAAATAAAAGTTATTTGCAAGAATGTGGCTAACCAAACAGTTGCTGTACTCCAGTGACTTCCATAGTGTATTTAAGCACAAGAAAGAAATCAATACAGGTTTGGAACAACATTAGAGGAGGTGCAGTATCTCTTTAAGGACAAGCGGCAGCACATTATTACTGTCTCTTTAAGAACTGCACGCGACGCGTCTAATATACACGCATTTGACAAGCAGATTTTCTCTGTTTGCTTTCACTTTAGACATAACCAACTTTGTTTATGTAAACCTTGTGTGTATTTGACAGTATCAGCGCAATAAGACTCGAAAGATTAGTCCAGTATGCCGGCGCTGTGACGGCTTTAGTTCCTGTGAGCGTCGGGTGTACGCGCTCAGTAAAGCGGATGTTAGAACAGCGCATCAGCACGCGAATGACATGTTTACCTAGCAAGACTTTGATGCGCATGCAAATAATGAACTTTTGTGAATTGCGGTGTCCCGTGAGTGTAACTATCTCTGCGTTTACATGTGATGTGATGTGAATGTACGTCGCGTTGTACAGTATGTTGAGAGGAAGGCGCCAGAATTGAACTGATAGAATGCACGATACTATGATTTTTCTTCAAAAGCAGATCGTGGGGACATTTTAATCGTCCACGGTCAAAAACCGCGTGAGACGCACGGCACACCCCTAGTTGGAAGTTTAAGTTGCTGGCGCTCATGCTTCGGTCACGGTCGTCACGTGCGCACAGGAAACACGCCACCCTATCGGCAAGGCTCATCGGCAGAAATATTCATATTGGCCGATGCAGATGATGGTCATTTTAAGCTTTTATCGGCCGATACCGATGTTGTCCCGATATCATCGTGCATCCCTAACTGCAACAGTTAGCATTAAATCGCCTCAGATAAGTTAGCGTCCGAGGTAGGGACAGGTGGGGTTTTGGGGGGGCTAATACAATCCTAAATCATAAATCAGATGTACCTATGTACAATAATATACCGATGTCCAGCAATCGATTTAAATAGTACATTGTGTTTAATTTGTCGTTTAATGAGATCTAATATGTTGTTGTCGGCATATTAGATATATGACGTTTGAAATACTGTAAATGTGTCTGCCAGATGAATAAATGTAACATAAGAATAGCCTGATATGTCCCACATCGGAGTGTTCTTCAGCAGCTCTGCAGTGGCCATAGACTGTGAAGAGTAGCCTAGTCTGCCAGTCGATCCTGTAGCGGTACAGATAGCTGAGGCTGAAGAGGCGTGTCCACCGGCCGGCTCAGTCTCACACAAAGCCCGCCCTTTTACCCATATATGGATTGGCCAGAAGGTGGGCGGGGTTAGGATTTCCCAAGATTTTCAAAAGATGGCGCCGCCCATACCCCCCATAACCGGCCTCAAAACCGTTCTTCAGAAAGTCTATGGGTGACGTCACAGACGCTTTGTCCATTTTTTTTTACAGTCTATGGTCTGGACGCGACGACACCGCAGGCCTGAAGTGTCTCTCCCTGTGAAGGCCTCCTCCGTCTCCTCTGTACAGATAATCGCTGTCGGGATAATGCCGGTTCGCCGAAGCGATAAAAATTCTGTATTATAGATTGTAAGGCCAGACAAGTCGTTTGTTGAGGGTTGTGTTTTAGGTAAGGACTGCACGCCTGCGCACACATATTCAAACACACACCTGTGGACTGGCTCTTAATGCGCGTGTGCTCGCCATAAGCGTTCTCGCAGGTTTGCGTTTAAAGTTTGCATAGAGAGAACTTAAAGAGTTTTCTGTTAGAGCGGTGTCGTGTTAGCGGCCCCTAAGTTAATCACTAATGATCTTTACAACGGAAGTGAATCAATCAAAACTAACTTTAGCTGGACAATAACTTTATTCTAGAGCTGCAGTAAAGCCTAAACACTCTGTTACTGTAATCTCCTGTTATCACTGTAAAGCTGCTTTAGAACAATCTACATTGTTAAAAGCGCTGAGATCACACACACACACACACACACCTGAAGGGGTTTATTCTGAGATCACACACACACACACACACACACACACACACACACACACACACACACACACACACACACACACACACACCTGAAGGGGTTTATTCTGCGATAACAGCCGTCTGGATGTTCATTATCCCGTTATTACACGGACACTTGCCACATCAGTAAATCACTAGACACGAAATATTGATCTGAGTCGAAATATTTTATCAGCTCTTTAAACACACAGCTTCTCGGAGAGAGCAGTTTCAGCGGCGAGGTCAAACTAGACGGACATTAAAGAGATACGGTATACAGTCATAACTCTTATTACTCAGCATACGCCACATAAGCCTTAGGGGTTAAACTAAGGGTGCTCCGATTGATCGGTCGCCGATCATAATCGTCCGATAATTGCTTTGGGATGTGTGATCGGCGGTCTCTATAAAGGCCGATCCAGAAAAGCCGATCAGATGACGCAAAACTCGCGAGACCATTTTTTTACGCCCTGGTAAAAATGGCTTCACCGGTCTGGCAATTCTACAACAGGGCTCTCAAGTGTCAACCATTGAGCGTGACAGTCACTCATTTCGGTCTTTTGTCACGCTCTCCTGCCACACATTGTATTTCTCACGCTGAAAAACTATTTGTAATATATTTAATATGCCGCAGCGGCCAAAACTCTCAGTAGTGCGCTCTCACTGTGGAACCGGCATGCATCAAGCGCGTTTCCTCTGGTGTTGTTCGTCGAGCTACACAATAGCCAATCAGAAAATAGCACTATTGTATCTGGGTAAGATTTAACGCAACAACCAATGACAAAAATGTATCCAACCCACACCCCCCCTCCCCGTGCGTCCGTCAAATCACTCGTACATATTTTTTTCTCTCATCAAAACTGAATATGTTCATCAGCGGTTACAGTTATATCAAGCAAGGATACTTTAGTGTTTTATTTTGTGATTACACCGGAATGAATAGAGTCCGCAAGGGCGATAGATTGAAGCGCGCGTCCGAGTGAAGCCTGCGCGAGACACAGAGCACTGTATCCATGACACTGATCGCCGCGGCAACGAGCGCGCAGCTTGAGTTCAAAAACACATAGCGCTACATTTCTTGTTTAATAGCGAACTAAATGAATGATCTGCTAGTTAACTGAAGATGTTTTATTTATTTATATTAGGTACATGGTGGGACAGACTTCACTGGATCTAAAAAAAAATCAATCTAACCATAGATGTGACCAGTAGGCTAGTGGTGGCTTTCTTAATCTGTTTAAAATAATTTTGCAAGGGTTCTTCACACACACAAACACACACACACACACACACAAAAGGTTTCTCTTCCTCTCTAAATGCCCACAAAATCTGACTAAGCATCCCAGAAAAAAGCAAAGTTATAGATACAGATATGGAAGTTGTTAGTTTTTTTTGTTTTGTTTTTTGTTGCTGTGCACTTTACTGCCTGTGGTCCTTTAAGTGTATTAGAAAAACTGATGGCTGACTGACTCAAAACATTATTTTGGCTATAGCCTTTTTTGTTGCTGTTTTTAGTTTAAAGTAGTCTAAAGCTAAATTTAAAGACTCAGATGTTCTGTCTTTTATTAATTTTATTTTATATTCCACCGGAAAGTTGTATGTCAAGCCCTAAGCTGCTCCCAATAACCAAGCTGCTATGTTAATACATGTTGCTTGCAAATAAATACACAGGTGTCAATTCATTATGCATTGTCTTCTCTAAATGTAATACTTAATGTACATTGTTGTTAAATATAGTTTAATAAGTAATGCTACATGATAAAAAGAAGTCTTCAAATAGACCCTGTAATCGGTGATCGGTATCGGGTGATACAGCTTCCAGTAATCGGCGATCGGCGATCGGCCCCAAAAATCCTGATCGGAGCACCCCTAGGTTAAACTGACTGACCTCAGAACAGTGAACGGTGTTTCGTCTCTGCTGGCCGTGTCTTCGCTCAGACTCACTAGCTCCTCCCACTCCTCCGTCAGCTGTTGCCAGGGGCAACGGAACGGTGCCAAGCAGCCATGTTTGATGTAGTTGGTGCGTTTAGATGGAGGACGTCTGAAAGCAGCCAAAAGTGGTTCTCTGTTGTATCATGGACACACAAAAAACACAAAACAACATTTCTCAACATCTCCCATCTCACCTCTTGAACTTTTCCAGAAGCTCCAGCTCCTGCTCGGCTTGGAAGCGCACTCCTGCAGGGCAGTCTGGGTAATCGTGAGGGAAGTGAGGCTGACCCTTGAACTGGGAGTGTTTGACACTCATGTGGAGGCCGCCGACTCGAACGCCACGATACACCTGAAAACAACACACTTCTGTCTTAGACAAAAAAAATGCTGTTTAACAAAAAAGGCCAAGGTTCACAAAAACTGTATTGTTGATTAAAATGCTAAATTTGATAAAACATTGTGTGTGTAAATGAATAGGATGGACTTGGTGCTGAAACCCAAAGCAGGACAACAGAGACACCAGAGTAACAATATTCATGATTCTGAAGCTGAAAATAACGGATTATTTTAGATGAATATGCTTGAACTGTCACTGACTAGATATATAGAGAGATATATGTAAAATAATGTCGGCCACTGTTACTGGTAACATCAGATCTGCATTATTATACATTATATTCAACATTATATAGTAGTTTAATGTAGTCTGGTTAGCGCAGCAGGATCAGACGCCTGTAAAGAGCGGCTCCTTCAGTCTGATCTCTTATAAAACACTTCCCTTTGTTTTCATATTTCAAACA
>NW_026606819.1:340000-350000 GCF_029890125.1 Rhinichthys klamathensis goyatoka | reverse complement strand
TGTGTGTGAGAGAGAGTGTGTGTGTGTGAGTGAGTGTGTGTGACATGACAGCACACATTCATCATGACAGTCTGCTGTGTGTGTGTGTGTGTGTGTGTGTGTGTGTGTGTGTGTGTGTGTGACATGACAGCACACACTCATCATGACAGTCTGCTGTGTGTGTGTGAGAGAGAGAGAGTGAGTGTGTGAGTGATTGTGTGTGACATGACAGCACACACTTTCATCATGACAGTCTGTGCTGTGTGTGTGTGTGTGTGTGAGAGAGAGAGAGTGAGTGTGTGAGTGAGTGTGTGTGACATGACAGCACACACACTCATCATGACAGTCTGCTGTGTGTGTGTGTGTGTGTGTGTGTGTGTGTGAGAGAGAGAGAGAGAGTGTGAAATGACAGCACACACACTCATCATGACAGTCTGCTGTGTGTGTGTGTGTGTGTGGAGAGAGAGAGAGTGTGACATGACAGCACACACACTCATCATGACAGTCTGAGTGAGTGAGTGAGTGAGTGAGTGAGTGTGTGAGTGTGTGAGTGAGTGAGTGTGTGGTGAGTGTGTGAGTGAGTGTGTGAGTGGAGTGAGTGTGTGAGTGAGTGAGTGAGTGAGTGAGTGTGTGAGTGTGTGAGTGAGTGTGTGAGTGAGTGTGTGAGTGAGTGTGTGAGTGAGTGTGTGAGTGAGTGTGTGAGTGGAGTGAGTGTGTGAGTGAGTGAGTGAGTGAGTGTGTGAGTGTGTGAGTGAGTGAGTGTGTGAGTGAGTGTGTGAGTGAGTGTGTGAGTGAGTGTGTGAGTGAGTGTGTGAGTGGAGTGAGTGTGTGAGTGTGTGAGTGGAGTGAGTGTGTGAGTGAGTGAGTGAGTGAGTGAGTGTGTGAGTGTGTGAGTGTGTGAGTGAGTGAGTGAGTGTGTGAGTGAGTGAGTGTGTGGTGTGTGAGTGAGTGTGTAGTGAGAGTGAGTGAGTGAGTGATGTGAGTGAGTGAAGTGAGTGAGTGAGTGAGTGAGTGAGTGTGAGTGAGTGTGTGTGTGAGTGAGTGAGTGAGTGTGTGAGTGGAGGTGAGTGTGTGAGTGAGTGAGTGAGTGAGTGTGTGAGTGTGTGAGTGAGTGTGTGAGTGAGTGTGTGAGTGAGTGTGTGAGTGAGTGTGTGAGTGAGTGTGTGAGTGGAGTGAGTGTGTGAGTGAGTGAGTGAGTGAGTGTGTGAGTGTGTGAGTGTGTGAGTGAGTGAGTGAGTGTGTGTGTGAGTGAGTGTGTGAGTGAGTGTGTGAGTGAGTGTGTGTGAGTGAGTGTGTGAGTGGATGGTGAGTGTGTGTGAGTGTGTGAGTGGAGTGAGTGTGTGAGTGAGTGAGGTGAGTGAGTGAGTGTGAGTGTGTGAGTGTGTGGTGAGTGAGTGAGTGGTGTGTGAGTGAGTGTGTGAGTGTGTGTGAGTGAGTGGTTGAGTGAGTGTGTGAGTGAGTGAGTGTGTGAGTGAGTGAGTGAGTGAGTGTGTGAGTGAGTTGTGTGAGTGGAGTGAGGTGTGTGAGTGAGTGAGTGAGTGAGTGTGTGAGTGTGTGAGTGAGTGTGTGAGTGAGTGTGTGACGTGAGTGTGTTGAGTGAGTGTGTGAGTGGAGTGCGTGTGTGAGTGAGTGAGTGAGTGAGTGTGTGAGTGTGTGAGTGTGTGAGTGAGTGAGTGTGTGAGTGAGTGAGTGTGTGAGTGAGTGTGTGAGTGAGTGTGTGAGTGAGTGTGTGAGTGGAGTGAGTGTGTGAGTGTGTGAGTGGAGTGAGAGTGTGTGAGTGAGTGAGTGAGTGAGTGAAGTGAGTGAGTGAGTGTGTGAGTGTGTGAGTGTGTGAGTGAGTGAGTGTGTGAGTGTGTGAGTGTGTGAGTGAGTGTGTGAGTGAGTGAGTGAGTGAGTGAGTGAGTGAGTGTGTGAGTGAGTGTGTGAGTGAGTGTGTGAGTGAGTGTGTGAGTGAGTGAGTGTGTGAGTGAGTGAGTGAGTGAGTGAGTGAGTGTGTGAGTGAGTGTGAGTGAGTGTGTGAGTGTGTGAGTGAGTGAGTGAGTGAGTGTGAGTGAGTGAGTGAGTGAGTGAGTGAGAGAGAGAGAGTGAGAGAGAGAGGGAGTGAGGAGAGAGAGAGAGAGAGTGAGAGAGTGTGACAGGACAGCACACACATTCATCATGACAGTCTGCTACTGCGCGTGTGTGTATCCGAGTGTGAGAGAATCACAGGCCCTGCCAGGATTCGACCTGGTGACTCTGCATGGAGGCGCAGAGGCTCCCGGAGCTCAGGGCCATATATATATACACACACACACGCACATGCGCACACCACACACACACACACACACGGACCTGTGCTCGGCTGTAGGTCAGGTACAGTTTTTCCACGTTTCTGAGGTAGAGTCAGTCTGGGATCATCAACAGTCAGTCCCAACACACACCCTGCTGGGAGCTCTGCTGTGGAACACACTCCTGTAAAACACACACAACACACACACACATCAGACATCCACCTCCTCCTCATCACGCAGTCACGTGACCTCAGTCTTCATCACCTCTCAGGAGCTGGAACGTGTGTGTCTGCTGCCGATGGAGGCTTTCGTTCTCGCCACTCCGCATCTACAGGAACCAGAGACAACCATCAGCCAATCAAAGAGCCGATCACAGCGAGAGTGATGTCATCAGAGTCTCTCACCTCACTGGCTGGACGGAGTGTGTCTGTGAGCACCGTGTGAGCCAGCGGACCAATCAGACGGAAGCGCACAATCTCCATGGTGAGGTCGCTAAACAGGATATGATGAGCGATCACGTTAGACAGCTCTGGCTACAGCGCTCTAAACTCATGCAGAAACACATTCTGTGAAGATGCGTGTGACATCACCGTCTGTGCGGTCACACACACACACACACACACACACTGAGCAACAGCATTGGTTTTCAGTGTGAATGCCGTGAAAAACACACATTTAAAACAGAAAGAGCTTTGAGATCGGCTGAACTAGATTTGACAGAAGTCTGAGGTGTGTTTCCACACACTGCTAAAGCTGCAGGACAGAAGCGAATGGATCCTGCGACTCACAGACACTTCTGGATCCGGCACAGAACGCTGGATTTGCTGTTATTATTCTCTTATGCTGAATTATGGGGTGAAACCACACCCTATATATTGTATTGACAACTCATCAATTAAATATTTACCATTGTATATTCTGCATAATTTGATGTTTTTAAATAAACACTGACAAAAAACTACACAAGTTTTAGTGCTGGATGGATTTAAATCTATATTGTGTTTATATAAAGCGTTCACAGGCTAATTTGCTTTATGCATTACATCAGGCTCATATAAACGTCAGGAAACACGATTCCCGCTGCATGTCAGTATCCGGATCACTGGATCCGAGTTGGAAGAAACACTATCTCGAGTCCAAGCTTTAGTTTAAACTGATAATTGTTTGTTTTACTGGCGTTTTCTCCGTTTCTGCTATTAGGCTGCCGTCACTTTAAGAGCGAATAAACTGACACACACATGCGGTTTCTTCCTGTACACTGACAGAAGCGAGAGAACACTCGCAGAGACGGCGTTCAGACATCAGTGTGTGTGTGTGTGTGTGTGTGTGTGTGTGTGGTGTGTGTGTGTGTGTCCGTTCAAGAGCAAGAGAACGCAGAGGAACCAGTTCAGTGTTCGACCGCCGCTTTCTCTCTCTCTGTGAGTGTGTGTGTGTGTGTGTGTGCACAGATAACGTGCGATTTTCGCCTCTTCTTCTGCGTTTTAAATTATTTGAATGTGTAAATTGGCCAGACAACACGTCCACATTATACACTTTCACTCTATGATGGTTCAATCTAGCAGTTAATCCACGAATCACATGTGAGCCGACCGTGTGGAGCCGGTCCGAGCGCATCCGTTTCACCTCTAGTGTGTGTGTGTGTGTGTGTGGGTGAGTGAGTGAGTGTGTATGTGTGTGTGTGTGAGTGAATGTGTGTGTGTGTTCCTCTACCTGATGGTGATGTGTGTGTGTGAGTGTATGAGTGAGTGAGTGAGTGAGTGAGTGAGTGTGTATGTGTGTGTGAGTGAATGTGTGTGTGTGTTCCTCTACCTGATGGTGATGTGTGTGTGTGAGTGTATGAGTGAGTGAGTGAGTGAGTGAGTGAGTGAGTGAGTGAGTGAGTGAGTGAGTGAGTGAGTGAGTGAGTGAGTGAGTGAGTGAGTGAGTGAGTGAGTGAGTGAGTGAGTGAGTGTGTGCGTGTGTGTGTGAGTGAGTGAGTGAGTGAGTATGTGTGTGTGATCCTCTACCTGATGGTGATGTGTGTGTGTGAGTGTGAGTGCGTGTGTGTGTGTGTGTGTGTGTGTGTGTGTGTGTGTGAGTGTGAGTGTGAGTGCGTGTGTGTGTGTGTGAGAGTGTGTGTGTGAGTGCATGAGTGAGTGCGTGAGTGAGTGAGTGAGTGTGTGTGCGTGTGTGTGTGTGCTCCTCTACCTGATGGTGATGTGTGTGTGTGAGTGTGTGTGAGTGCATGAGTGAGTGCGTGAGTGAGTGAGTGAGTGTGTGTGCGTGTGTGTGTGTGCTCCTCTACCTGATGGTGATGTGTGTGTGAGAGTGTGTGTGTGTGAGTGCATGAGTGAGTGCGTGAGTGAGTGAGTGAGTGTGTGTGCGTGTGTGTGTGTGTGCTCCTCTACCTGATGGTGATGTGTGTGTGTGTGTGTGTGTGTGTGAGTGCATGAGTGAGTGCGTGAGTGAGTGAGTGAGTGAGTGTGTGTGCGTGTGTGTGTGTGCTCCTCTACCTGATGGTGATGTGTGTGTGTGAGTGTGTGTGAGTGTGTGTGAGTGCATGAGTGAGTGAGTGAGTGAGTGTGTGAGTGTGTGTGAGTGCATGAGTGAGTGAGTGAGTGAGTGTGTGAGTGTGTGTGAGTGCATGAGTGAGTGAGTGAGTGAGTGAGTGAGTGAGTGAGTGAGTGAGTGAGTGAGTGAGTGTGTGAGTGAGTGAGTGTGTGTGTGTGTGTGCTCCTCTACCTGATGGTGATGTGTGTGTCGGGGGACTCCCAGCGCACCGGAGCTCCAGCGGGGCGAGTCCCGTCTCCCAGCAGCCTCTTGGAGGGAGGATTGGTGTCGCCTTCATCGCTCTTCCTCTTCCTCTTCCTCCCTGCAGGATCCGCTTCGGGATGAAGATCCTCAGACACGGCCACGGCCGGAGAACACCGACACACCAGCAGCAGCTCCGACAGCACCTCCTGTCACATGACCACAGAGCCATAAGAACACACACACACTCAGCGCGCCACATGATCACACACACACTCATTCATCAACACGCCGTAAGAACACACACACAGCGCGTCACATGATCACACACACAGCGCGTCACATGATCACACACACAGCGCGTCACATGATCACACACACACATTCATCAACACACGCCGTAAGAACACACACACAGCGCGTCACATGATCACACACAGCGCGTCACATGATCACACACACACTCATCCATCAACACACGCCGTAAGAACACACACAGCGAGTCACATGATCACACACTCATCCATCAACACACGCCGTAAGATCACACACACACACAGCGCGTCACATGATCACACACACACTCATTCATCAACACACGCCGTAAGAACACACACACAGCGCGTCACATGATCACACACACACTCATTCATCAACACACGCCGTAAGAACACACACACAGCGCGTCACATGATCACACACACACACAGCGCGTCACATGATCTCACACACACACATCCATCAACACATGCCGTAAGAACACACACACAGCGCGTCACATGATCACACACACACACAGCGAGTCACATGATCACACACACACACAGCGCGTCACATGATCACACACACACTCATTCATCAACACACGCCGTAAGATCACACACACACACAGCGAGTCACATGATCACACACTCATCCATCAACACACGCCGTAAGATCACACACACACAGCGCGTCACATGATCACACACACACTCATTCATCAACACACGCCGTAAGAACACACACACAGCGCGTCACATGATCACACACACACACAGCGCGTCACATGATCTCACACACACACATCCATCAACACATGCCGTAAGAACACACACACAGCGCGTCACATGATCACACACACACACAGCGCGTCACATGATCACACACACACTCATTCATCAACACACGCCGTAAGATCACACACACACACAGCGAGTCACATGATCACACACTCATCCATCAACACACGCCGTAAGATCACACACACACAGCGCGTCACATGATCACACACACACTCATTCATCAACACACGCCGTAAGAACACACACACAGCGCGTCACATGATCACACACACACTCATTCATCAACACACGCCGTAAGAACACACACACAGCGCGTCACATGATCACACACACACTCATTCATCAACACACGCCGTAAGAACACACACACAGCGCGTCACATGATCACACACACACACACACAGCGCGTCACATGATCTCACACACACACATCCATCAACACATGCCGTAAGAACACACACACAGCGCGTCACATGATCACACACACACACAGCGAGTCACATGATCACACACACACACAGCGCGTCACATGATCACACACACACTCATTCATCAACACACGCCGTAAGAACACACACACACAGCGCGTCACATGATCACACACACACACTCATCCATCAACACACGCCGTAAGAACACACACACACAGCGCGTCACATGATCTCACACACACACAGCGCGTCACATGATCACACACTCATCCATCAACACACGCCGTAAGATCACACGCACACACAGCGCGTCACATGATCACACACACAGCGAGTCACATGATCACACACACACACAGCGAGTCACATGATCACACACACACACAGCGCGTCACATGATCACACACACACTCATTCATCAACACACGCCGTAAGAACACACACACAGCGCGTCACATGATCACACACACACACAGCGCGTCACATGATCACACACACACTCATTCATCAACACACGCCGTAAGAACACACACACACACAGCGCGTCACATGATCACACACACACACAGCGCGTCACATGATCACACACACACATACAGCGCGTCACATGATCACACACACACAGCGCGTCACATGATCACACACACACACAGCGCGTCACATGATCACACACACACAGCGCGTCACATGATCACACACACACACACAGCGCGTCACATGATCACACACACACTCATTCATCAACACACGCCGTAAGAACACACACACAGCGCGTCACATGATCACACACACACTCATTCATCAACACACGCCGTAAGAACACACACACAGCGAGTCACATGATCACACACACACACAGCGAGTCACATGATCACACACACACACAGCGCGTCACATGATCACACACACACTCATTCATCAACACACGCCGTAAGAACACACACACAGCGCGTCACATGATCACACACACACACAGCGCGTCACATGATCACACACACACTCATTCATCAACACACGCCGTAAGAACACACACACACACAGCGCGTCACATGATCACACACACACACAGCGCGTCACATGATCACACACACACACACAGCGCGTCACATGATCACACACACACAGCGCGTCACATGATCACACACACACACAGCGCGTCACATGATCACACACACACAGCGCGTCACATGATCACACACACACACACACAGCGCGTCACATGATCACACACACACTCATTCATCAACACACGCCGTAAGAACACACACACAGCGCGTCACATGATCACACACACACACTCATTCATCAACACACAGCGCGTCACATGATCACACACACACACAGCGCGTCACATGATCACACACACACACAGCGCGTCACATGATCACACACACACACAGCGCGTCACATGATCACACACACAGCGCGTCACATGATCACACACACACAGCGCGTCACATGATCACACACACACAGCGCGTCACATGATCACACACACACAGCGCGTCACATGATCACACACACACAGCGCGTCACATGATCACACACACACACCGCGTCACATGATCACACACACACACACAGCGCGTCTCATGATCACACACACACAGCGCGTCACATGATCACACACACACAGCGCGTCACATGATCACACACACACAGCGCGTCACATGATCACACACACACAGCGCGTCACATGATCACACACACACAGCGCGTCACATGATCACACACACACACCGCGTCACATGATCACACACACACACCGCGTCACATGATCACACACACACACACAGCGCGTCTCATGAGAAGGTTTGAGTGTGTGTGCAGCCTTTGCTCCTCTTCTGGAGTCGAGAGTATAAGCTCATTTGTGATGTTATCGGCATCGGTCTGATCAGTGGGTTAGGCCGATATATGAAAGCCGATATATACTGTATTTCCTTCAGATGCGCACTGTTCAACATGATGATTCCAGTGTTTCCTCTAGGATTTTTTCCAGCCGTGGTGGCAGGCCCATTTCGCCAGGGGGAGGGGGCGTGGCCCATGAGTGATATTCCCATTGGCCACGCCCCCTTATCCCAGGTGTTTAAACCTCCCCTAAGTATTATAACATGAAAGGCGCCAATAAGAGCGGCAAAGCGATTATGCGTGTGCAGAGTGATGCACTTGAAGCAACGTGAAGTCACAGCATGCAGCGCTTCGCATTGAAAGGTTCAAAGCACAAAGCGAAGAGATTATATCTGCTTAATGTATTATATCTATGCAACAGTTTATTGAGCCTTTTCTTTTAACAGTTTTAAATTTCAGTTAACTTACAGTGCGCATGAAGAACAATTCATAGTGCTCTCTACTCTAGTGCTGTAGTAACAGACACCCGGGGGAAAGGAATATGATTTAGAAAGCGCTATAAACTCCAGCAAGAAGTAATTTTATGCAAACTATAGACCTTTATCTACAAATATAGTATAAAGGGAACATTGATCTTGAAGAGAGTGTCGTCGTGTTACTATGTGTTACTGTCGTAACCGAACGCGACGCGCTGTTTGAATGCTGAATGGAGAATGACTGAGGAGAGATAAGTTTCCATTAACTTTAACTTAACGACTTAAAGGAGAACTCCGGCGCAAAATGAACCTTTGGTCTAATTACACATTGTTACCTAGTCAACCGTTATCTGAGATTTGTTTTCATGATTATCGAATGTAAATAGTTTTATCTCTAAAAACAGTTTAGCCTATAAAGCTAGTATAACGCTAGTCTATTGGGCATAGATCAATGACAAATAAAAATCGCTTGTTAATACCACTAACAAGGCTGAAAATAGCCCCACACTAACACGGTAGCATAATGAGGGTCCCTACCTTCAAACCGAAGCATTGAGAACTTTGTCAGTGTCCAGACAGTTTAATAAGAAGATATTTTAAACATACAGTCAACTTCGCGTATACAGACAGCCATCTTTGAAATACAGTCTCTACCAGTCGATCTACGAACGCCGATCCAAGTGCGCTGGTGAGATGTGAACGAGCTATAAGTTGTGATAAGGTGAGCGCGAACAGCAGGCTTGGATCGGCGTTCGTAGATCGACTGGTAGAGACTGTATTTCAAAGATGGCTTCTGCCTGTATACGCGAAGTTGACTATGTATTAAATATCTTCTTATTAAACTAGGTACCAATGTGTAATTAGTAGGGATGCACCGAATCCAGATTTGTGGGGTTCGGCCGAATACCGAATCCACTGGTTAAGATTCTGCCGAATCCGAAACCGAATACCGAATCCTACTCTCATCCTCAGTCCATTAACACAGTAAACACATTAATGAAGTAAACAAAGTGGATTTTTCATTTTATTTTATTTCTGTAAATAATAAACTCTACTTTTACTTTTATAACTGTAAAAAAAAAGAAAAAAAGAATAAGCAACATTATGGATTTTAACAGCGGCGATGTTGTGTAGCCTATTGTTTAGAGTCCTTGCCACCATGAGACAAATCGGCATTGCAAATTGAACATGTAGCTCGACTT
>NW_026606819.1:322500-335000 GCF_029890125.1 Rhinichthys klamathensis goyatoka | reverse complement strand
TCACACACTCACACACTCACTCACACACTCACTCACTCACTCACTCACTCACACACTCACACACTCACTCACTCACTCACTCACTCACTCACACACACTCACACACTCACACACTCACACACTCACACACTCTCACACACACTCACACACTCACACACTCACACACTCACACACTCACACACTCACTCACTCACACACTCACTCACTCACTCACTCACTCACTCACTCACTCACTCACTCACACTCACACACTCACACACTCACACACTCACACACTCACTCACTCACTCACTCACTCACTCACACACTCACTCACACTCTCACACTCTCACTCACTCACTCACTCACACACTCACACACTCACACACTCACACACTCACACACTCACACACTCACACACACACTCACACACTCACTCACTCACACACACTCACACACTCACACACTCACACACTCACACACACACTCACACACTCACACACACTCACACACTCACACACTCACACACTCACACACTCACACACTCACACACTCACACACACTCACACACTCACACACACTCACTCACTCACTCACTCACTCACTCACTCACACACTCACTCACTCACTCACACACACTCACACACACTCACTCACTCACTCACTCACTCACTCACTCACTCACTCACTCACTCACTCACTCACTCACTCACTCACTCACTCACTCACACACTCACTCACACACTCACTCACACACTCACACACACTCACTCACTCACACACACTCACTCACACACTCACTCACACACACACTCACACACACACTCACTCACTCACTCACTCACTCTCACTCACTCACACACTCACACACTCACACACTCACACACTCACACACTCACACACTCACACACTCACTCACACACTCACACTCACACACTCACACTCACACACTCACACACTCACTCACACTCACACACTCACTCACACACACACTCTCACACTCACACACTCACTCACACACACACACTCTCACACTCACACACTCACTCACACTCACACACACACACACACTCACTCACACTAGGGCTGCACGATGTATCATTTTAACATCGATATCGCGATGTGCGCATCCACGATAGTCACATCGCAGATATGTACGATGTCAAGTATGGATCGTAGTTGATGGTGATTCATGATCAGTAGGCAACGTGCCAGCAGCTCTCCGGCCCGTAACGCTTGTGATTCGTGGATTAATTGCAAAGTTCAACCATCATAGTGTGAGAGTTTATCAATTTGCAAGTCCTGTCAGTTTAAACATAAAGCGCAAGAAGACTGGAACTTGCGCGCTGTTTTCTGTCAGCCTCTAAAGCGTATTTTTGTCCCGCCAAAGTTTGACCGGTGACTGATGTAAAGACTGACTGCTGCGCTTGTTTAACTGAGAGAGCGAGCAGAGAGAGTGAAAGCCCCGGTCGCGCGCGCGCACTCTCACCGTCTTCAAACTGTCTTTCTCGCTCTCCCTCCCTCGCGCATATTAATGAATTGAGTTGAGTTGACTCAGTGATGGATTTCATCCAGTGATGAAATGTTTTCTGTGTTGACAAATCTTGTGCGATGTGGTCCGTTAATGAAACGTCCGATTCGCGAACTAATGACTCATTTGAACCGATTCACTTTAATGAATGGTTAAAACAACTGATCTGTCCAACACTGAACTCAAGAGACATAAATCAGAAACACTTTACAATAAGGTTCCATTTATTAAAGTCTAGTTAACTACATTAGTTAACATACTATTAATATTAGTTTCTATGCAGATTTACTCCATGACAAAACCACCCAAGTCATTCTAGAATTATTCATTCTTTCCAAATAGAGCTATTTAAGTAATCTGGTGAAATTGTTTTTATATCGCAATATATATCGCAGAAAAATAAAATATCGCAATGTGATTTTTTACCAATATCGTGCAGCCCTAACTCACACTCACTCACACACACACTCACTCACACACTCACTCACACACTCACTCACACACTCACTCACACACTCACACACTCACACACTCACACACTCACACACTCACACACACACTCACACACTCACTCACACACTCACTCACTCACTCACTCACTCACTCACACACTCACACACTCACACACTCACACACACACTCACTCACACACTCACACACTCACACACTCACACACTCACACACTCACACACTCACACACTCACACACTCACTCACACACTGACTCACACACTCACTCACACTCACACACTCACTCACTCACTCACTCACTCACTCACTCACACACTCACACACTCACACACACACTCACTCACACACTCAAACACTCACTCACTCACTCACACACTCACACACTCACACACTCACACACTCACACACACACTCACTCACTCACTCACACACTCACACACTCACACACACACTCACACACACACTCACACACTCACTCACACACTCACTCACACACTCACTCACTCACTCACACACTCACACACTCACTCACACACTCACTCACACACTCACTCACACACTCACTCACACACTCACTCACTCACACACTCACTCACACACTCACTCACACACACTCTCACACACACTCTCACACTCACTCTCACTCACTCACTCACTCACTCACTCACTCACTCACTCACTCACTCACTCACTCACTCACTCACTCACTCACTCACTCACTCACTCACTCACACACTCACACACTCACACACACACTCACACACTCACTCACACACTCACTCACACACTCACACACTCACACACTCACTCACACACTCACTCACACACTCACTCACACACTCACTCACACACTCACTCACTCACACACTCACTCACACACTCACTCACACACACTCTCACACACACTCTCACACTCACTCTCACTCACTCACTCACTCACTCACTCACTCACTCACTCACTCACTCACTCACTCACTCACTCACTCACTCACTCACTCACTCACTCACTCACTCACTCACTCACTCACACACTCACACACTCACACACACACTCACACACTCACTCACACACTCTCACTCACACACTCAAACACTCACTCACTCACTCACACACTCACACACTCACACACTCACACACTCACACACACACTCACTCACTCACTCACACACTCACACACTCACACACACACTCACACACACACTCACACACTCACTCACACACTCACTCACACACTCACTCACTCACTCACACACTCACACACTCACTCACACACTCACTCACACACTCACTCACACACTCACTCACACACTCACTCACTCACACACTCACTCACACACTCACTCACACACACTCTCACACACACTCTCACACTCACTCTCACTCACTCACTCACTCACTCACTCACTCACTCACTCACTCACTCACTCACTCACTCACTCACTCACTCACTCACTCACTCACTCACTCACTCACACACTCACACACTCACACACACACTCACACACTCACTCACACACTCACTCACACACTCACACACTCACACACTCACTCACACACTCACTCACACACTCACTCACACACTCACTCACACACTCACTCACTCACACACTCACTCACACACTCACTCACACACACTCTCACACACACTCTCACACTCACTCTCACTCACTCACTCACTCACTCACTCACTCACTCACTCACTCACTCACTCACTCACTCACTCACTCACTCACTCACTCACTCACTCACTCACTCACTCACTCACACACTCACACACTCACACACACACTCACACACTCACTCACACACTCTCACTCACACACTCACACACTCACACACTCACTCACTCACACTCTCACTCACTCACACACTCACACTCACACACTCACTCACTCACTCACTCACACACTCACTCACTCACACTCACTCACACACACTCTCACACACACTCTCACACACACTCTCACACACACTCTCACACACACTCTCACACACACTCTCACACACACTCTCACACTCTCACACTCTCACACTCTCACACTCTCACACTCTCACACTCTCACACTCTCACACTCTCACACTCTCACACTCTCACACTCTCACACTCACACACTCTCTCTCACACTCACTCACTCACTCACACTCTCACTCAGTCACTCAGTCACTCAGTCACTCAGTCAGTCACTCACACACTCACTCACTCACTCACTCACTCACTCACTCACTCACTCACTCACTCACTCACTCACTCACTCACTCACTCACTCACTCACTCACTCACTCACTCACTCACTCACTCACACACTCACACACACTCACACACACACTCACACACACTCACACTCACACTCACACCTGTTTGTTTGTTGGTGAGTCGAGCCAGTGCTCTCAGTATCTGATCTTCAGATCCCTGGAGCTCCAGGCAGCAGAAATATGACAAATCCTGAGACACACACACACACACACACTACAGTAAACAAAAGCTTTTCAGTGCAATTTACACACAATTCATCACAGAGTCAATAATAGAGGGCATTTCTCGGAGGGCGTCGGTTGAAATCACGTGGGCTGTCATATATGCGCGAGACATGATGACGTCACTGACGCGTGTGTTTCTGCTAGCTTATCCAGTTCAGCGCAGTTGCTAATGTGAAAACTGGCGGGAAAAGGTTCTTCCTGTTGACGAAACCCTCTCAGCCGGAGGCAGAAATGGTGCAACAACACACTTGACCAAACCTGCACATCGGTCAGAGCGGAGTGTGTGTGAGTGTGTGTTCATCAGCTGAAACACTGTCAACAGAAACCGCTCAGCGTGTGTGTGTGTGTGAGAGAGAGTGTGTGTGTGTGTGAGAGAAAGCGCTCAGCACTCACTCAGATCAAGAGCATCTATATGTAGATGTAGAGAGTAAAATCTCTGTAAAGCTGCTTTGAAACAATCCATTGTTAAAAGCGCTATATAAATGAAGATGACCTGACTTGACTAGAAGTGTTTCTGAATGCCAGTTTGCTGGTGTGTGTTCATGTAGGTCTTTACGCTGTGTGTTGAACATGGGCGTCAGTTTGGTCTGAAATGTGCTGGGGACAGAGACGCGTTCGGAAGGGCATTTTCAAAAGTGACATTCATTTTTTTTTCTTTTTCGCGCAGGTCATGTTTTGAAAGACGATGTCCTGTAGCTTAGGCCTACTGATGTAAATAAATAAAAACGTATACAAAGACGTGATGATGTCTGACCAAAAATGTGATGGGGGGGGGTTTAAATAGTAGGCTACTTTGGGTTTAATTTGTCGTACAATGAGATCTAATATGTTGTTAGTGTCATGAATTTTCACGTGAATAAACACATAGATCCGCCTGTGTTGCGCAGGTACTGTAATGGTCCAGTGGCAGAATTTTGTGGCCAAGCGTGTCGGAGGTTCTGGGTTCTAATCCACACTTGAATAGAGTCAGTGCGAGCCACAACAGAACACTGCATCCGCGCCACTGATCGCACAGGCAACGAGCACAGGATCACTTGCTAGTTAACTGGAGATGTTTTACTTGTATTGGTACATCCGTACCGCGAGATGTTTCAATAGTGGTGGGGACGTGTCCCCCCCGTCCCCCCGTAAATGACGCCTATGGTGTTGAAGTGTGTTTTCTCAGGTTACTGATGCACAAACACAGTTTAACACACTATTGTAACCTCATCTGGTTTATATTTGCTTATTGCGCTCGCTTGCGACCTCTTGTGGACACAGGAGACAATGCAGTACTTTTTTCCCTCTAACATAGTATTGCCTTTAGAATTTGAATATAATTTGAATTTTGCCAATATTTAAGAAAGAAATTAAAATGTAGCTTTTCAGACATCTGTAAAATATCTGGTCTGAGGAACACAGTAGCCAGCTCACCGCCTACACACAGTCCTGACGCAAACACACAGACCTACTGTGATTCTGTGTGTTTCTGAAAGACAGTCTCCTCTGATGACAGACCACTGTAATGTGGACTCATGCTCCCTCTGTAAAGCTGCTTTGATAGGATGTGTGTTGTGAAAGCGCTGTACAGATACCAGTGTGTGGAGTCGGGACACACACCTGCAGCAGGGCGTGTGTGTTCATGGCCCGGTAGCCGGCGCGGAAGCCCTTGGCCGTGGGCGAGAGCGGCACACAGAAGCTCCAGCTCTTCCGCATGTGGAAGCGTTTGCTGTGCCAGATGTGCGTCTCCAGCCAGCGGCTCTTCTGCTGTCTGCGGTTGAACTCCAGCAACAGGTTCCCGTGTCTCCGGCGGGCTCGCCGACTCCTGCTCTTCGGCACCGGCTTCTTCTGCTGGTCTGGAGCGCGCTGACTGCGCTCCGCCTGCACACACACACACACACACACAGCAGAGATCTGAATGAGGGCTTCTGAGAGTACCTAAGATAGCGAAGTCCACTAAAGGAGGGACAGCGTTTTGCCTCTAAACGCTGCTCTTTCTGTAAAGCTGCTGTGATTGATGTGTGTTGTGAAAGCGCTGCGAGTGAGCGGAGGCGGGTGGCGTACCAGGCGTAGCGCGCCCTCGCGCAGGCGTGTCGGCAGCCTCTTGCAGTCGTGGCTCATGGCTCGTCTGCGCATGTGTTTGGGCAGAGCGTTGAACACGTGGCAGCTGCCGGCGGGTCTACTGACGGCCTTCAGCATGGCGCTCACTTCCGCCGCGCGCGCTCTAGCGAAGTACGACGCTGCGAGACACAAACAACTTTCAGTATTAAAGGTGCAGTGTGTAATATTTAGGAGGATCTGCTGACAGAAATGCAATATCATATCCACAACTATGTCTTCAGTGGCTACGAGACAGAATCTTGAAGTCCCCCTGTAGTCAATACTTTCATCCCTTAAAACTCGTGTTTGATCACCAAAATTACATTTAAATATTTTTTCCGTGAAAAAAAATTATTCGTGTCTTAAAATAGCTTGAATGTAACTCGACACTAGGCGTGAGCGATATGGCAAAAATATATCATGATTTTAGAATTATTATTTTTTGCATGTTGGTTTCACTGTTTTGCAAGTGAGCATTACAGCCAAACTAATGACCCTACTTTAAAAACAAAGGCTTACAAGCTAACAATATATTTAAAAACAAAAGAAGGGCAGACATCAGGCCAAAGTGGCGAAGATAAAAATGTTTGTCATTTTTTTTATTTAAAAATTAGAACAAAGATAAACATTACACATACACAACATAATATGCAAATGAAATAAACATTGCTTTATTTTTTTTAGTATTTAACAGCTGTATTCAAGAAGCAAATTAAATAAACAAATATAAAATAGACTTCACTGTATACATTATACATTTATTCTCATTAACGCTTGAGTTGAGCTACTATAACAGTGAGTGATTTTCTCTTTTGTTTTTTGTTGTTTTATTAACATTAAAGGGATAATCGTTCTATAATTAGAGTGTTTTTGATCACCTGTGATGTATTTGGGCAGATCTTGACTGTAACCATGACCCCCAGCCTGATGACCTCTGACCCAGACCTGTGACCCCTGACCTCTGCCGGCACCACGACCTGTAGAGGAGCATTCGGTCAATAAGCACAAATAATACATGATCAAACCGCATCATTTCGGCCGAAGAGTCGATCACCTGAGCTCGTGTACGTGACGTTCCTCGGCTGGTTTTTCATCTTTTTCTCTCTCATTCGGTCTTTTGCTCCCGTCATCTGAAACACAGATTCATTTCAATCAGCTCAAGTGAACACACACACACACACACACACATCTGTCATAGCAAACGTCAGCTCGGCTTTATACAGTACAGATCGTTTCAGAGCAGCTTCACAGTAATAAACAGAAGAATAACAGAATCAATTATGAAACTTCATCAAATATGAGACGAACTTAGAGTCAGGAGTGAAGCAGCTCTACAGAAGAAGAGAGAGTCATTACTCAGATCGAGTTCTGTTGATTCAATAAAGCAGTTGTGTAGAAAGCAATGTCCTCATCAGTTCTCATATAATGGTGTCAATGCAGTCAGATCAACAGAGATGGGGGACTCGAGTCACATGACTTGACTCGAGTCGCAAATTTAAGGACTTGAGACTTGCTTGACTAAATTAAGAAAATGACTCGACTTGACTTTGACTTGAGATCCAATGACTTGAGACTTGACTTGACTTGAACTGTATGACTCGAGAATGACTTGATATACATTTTTATATAAATCATCGCAACATCCATTGATAAACAAAATGAAAGCAACGGAACCATTGACGTCAGTCATCAGATTCTGCGCGATTGCGTGACGCTGCACAAGCCCAGAAATAGCCTACATCGTGGTGAGCGCGCTAAATACAAAAACATCTCCCTGCATCGTTTCTTTTTGGATATAAACACTAGAAAATGACCATATTCATGCAAGAAGATTTGTTGTACGCATAATAACTGGCAAGGGATATCGGACGACCATCACAACCTCGAACAGTCGAACTTCATTCACCACGTCTAAAAGTAAGCTATGGCTTGTTTAACCTGTTTGTTATAGTTAATTTGACTATCTTTAAATCTAGAGAGAATAATATTGGTCAAAACAGCATGCCTCTTTATTAGGGGTGGGAATCTTTTACCATCTCACGATTCAATTCGATTCCGATTCTTGAGGCCACGATTCGATTCAAAATCGATTTTCGATTCAAAAAGATTTTCGATTTAAAACGATTCGATTTTATCCATAATGATTTCTAATCGGGTTTCTGATCATCTACTCTCATCTGCTTTGCTATACAGAATGACAAACGGAGACCAGTGTTTCCTCTAGGATTTTTTCCAGCTGTGGTGGCAGGCCCATTTCGCCAGGGGGAGGGGGCGTGGCCCATGAGTGATATTCCCATTGGCCACGCCCCCTTGCCCCAGGTGTTTAAACCTCCCCTAAGTATTATAACATTATAACATGAAAGGCTCGAATAAGAGCGGCAAAGCGATTATGCGCATCCCGTGCGCAGAATGATGCACTTGAAGCAACGTGAAGTCACAGCGCGCAGCGCTCCGGATTGAAAAGTTCAAAGCACAAAGCGAAGAGATTATATCTGTCTATCTATGCTTAATGTATTATATATATGCAACAGTTTATTGAGCATTTTCTTTTAACAGTTTTAAATTTCAGTTACAGTGCGCATGAACAATTCATAGCGCTCTCCAGTGCTGTAACAGACACCCGGGAGAAAGGATTATGATTTAGAAAACGCTATAACGCGACGCGCTGTGTGAATGCTGAATGGAGAATGACTGAGGAGAGATGAGTTTCTATTAACTTTAACTAACGACTTAAATATTCATTTTTACCTCACATTATGCTATTGAATGACTTTAGAAGTCTTGGAATATAGTGCGAACACTTTATGGTGCTTTACAATGTTTTTTATGCCTTTAGCGTAACAATAACACAATAGTATACACATTAATATCGGACCTCACTGAGAAGCTGCAGCCGTGGCGGGTTTATTTTAGGTGTGGCGGGCGGCCCGCCACGGCAGAATGAATGTAGAAGCATCATATTTAGAAGCATCAGAAGCTTCATAGAAGCATCCATATTTGCTTCCTTTGATTTGCCGCTCACGTTCAAAAACCGGCTGCGTGCATGACGTCCGGACGTCCCGTATAGGCTATAGTTACAAAAATGGAGGCGAACAGCCAGCTGATTTTATTTATTTATTAAATCGATTCTTGGACATTTCAGATCGATTCTGAATCGTTGCAAATGAGAATCTAGATTCTTCTGTGAATCGATTTTTTGGCACACCCCTACTCTTTATACACAATTATGTTTTCAAATGTAGCTTAATGTTGTCAATATTCAAATGATAATTAATGATGGTATATGTTTTGTATAACATTTGCCACATTTCTTTTTAAATCATGCTTTAAAGCCAAAAATGTTGTTCTTTCCAATGACGAAAAACAATATAGAAAACTGTTAGTTTTGTCGTTTATGTTTCTCTTAATGTTATCAGGGGGTTGGTGGCAAAAAATGCCAGCAGAATTAATATGCACCCAAAATTCAAAATGTGGTGGAAAAATGGCCCTAGTATGAGTTATTTTCATAATTATAACATATATAAAAAAATATTTCCAGATTATTGGCCCGATTGCAAATGTGATGATTTTATAAAACAGTTCAGTAAACAAAGAGTGAATATTGTGATGTGACATTTTAGACATAATATTCCAAATATTTTCTGTTTTTGCTCTATTTCTCCAATGACAATAGTTCCAAACAAGCCACAGAAAGAGTTATGCGTATTTGTGATTCAGTGACCTAGTTGCTTAGTTCCAGAACAAATCTGCCATTTTGAACAAATCAGTTGACTGCTTCTATGACTCGTACATTAAGACGGTGATTTGGCGCCACCTATTGGCGGTTTTAACTTCATAATAGGCTAAATGCCAACGGCTGTTATATAACTTATATAAAGGGGATCCCAGTTTGAAGAATGCCATTTGGTGGCATAGGAACCATTATACTTGAATTGTGAATTGTTTCATACCTTTTAATGGTCTTCTGCAATGTTTGAGGCATATTTATTTTTTCATGCTTTAATGTTGGCCTAATTTCAGTTACATTTACATTTTAGGCTATGTAGTTTGAAATTGTATTTATTTTTTATTTTTTAGATTTTTATTGTAGTAACCACTCAGCTGTATGTGGAAATGCATATTTAAAAAAATATGTTGCAAATAAAACCATAGTCCATAACTTATGTAGTTTTAACTTATTTTAATATATAAATTCAGTGAAATCATCAAACGTTTGTATGACTTGCCAGTGACTTGTGACCCAAGCTACGACTTGACTTGCTTGCTTGCTTTTATAAAAAATTGACTTGGACTTGCTTGAGACTCGAAGGTTAAGACTTGAGACTTGCTTGTGACTTGCACATGTGTGACTTACTCCCACCTCTGCAGATCAATAATAGAGTTGAATATTAAGAGACAGAATTAGTCCACAACACTACAGACAAAAGCAAAACAACATCATTTACACATAATTTGCAGAATAAGCTTACACACACACACACACACTCTCTCTCACACACACTCACAGTCATTCACTCACTCCAAACACACTCACAAAAACACACACTCTCACACACACACTAAATTCGTTTCTCCCCTCTCCAGCATCTGTAGTGTAGTGTGTGTGCAGTGTTGTGTAGTGTGTATTGTAGTGTAGTGTGTGTGTGTGTGTGTGTAGTGTAGTGTGTGTGAAGTGTGCTGTGTAGTGTGTGTGCAGTGTAGTGTGTAGTGCAGTAATAAGAGCTCTATCCTTAAAACATTCTCACAATATGAATGTAGTAAAAATATCATTTAAACACTTAATTTAAAAAGGTAAACCTGTCATTCAATATCCATCAAAATGGAACAATGAATCGGACGCGAAATGATACTTTTTAATTGTGTTTCCTTAAATTGTTGCAGTTTTTTTGCCTGTACATCTTTATGTCTGTGGCGAGGCTGTGATCTGCGCGTCACTCTCTTCGAGCGGGTGTTTATAGCAGAATAACATTTATAACACACACTCACCTTGAAGCGAAGTTAATCGGGTCAATCACTTTCCTCTGTTTAATTCGGTTTGAACAGTTTGTGTGTGAGTTTCTGCTCGAGCTGCAGCTCACGCTCTGACAGCCCACGTGCACAGCCGCGCTTATTTCCGGTTTAGAGGATGATGGGAAATGTAGTCCTTTCAGAACAAAGACACGTTAAAGGGACAGTTCACCTAAAAATGAAAATTCTGTTATCATTTACTCTTCCTAAAGTTGTTTCAAACCTGTATGAATTTCTTTGCTGAACACAAAGGAAGATATTTTGAGGATTGTTTGTAACTAACTAAACAGTTGATCGACCCTATTGACTTAGTATTGTTTTAGTATTTCTATTAATTGTTTAGTTTCCGGTATTCTTCAAAATATCTTCCTTTGTGTTCAACAGAACAAAGAAATTCATACAGGTTTGGAACAAGATGAAGTACATTTACATTTAGCTGACGCTTTAATCCAAAGCGCCTTACAATTGCTATATATGTGAGAGGTCGCACGCCTCTGGAGCAACTAGGGGTTAAGTGTCTTGCTCAGGGACACATTGGTGTCTCACAGTGGATTCGAACCCGGGTCTCTCACACCAAAGGCATGTGTTTTATCCACTGTGCCATCACCACGCCATCAAAGCATCCCTTTAACACTAATCGATTGTTGAAATCATAAATGTATCTTATTAAACATGTGTAGCCTACTACAGTTTTTCTCAATTGTTTACACACAAATTCTGGTACTTGAGACACAATGACCACAACATGTAAGTCATTCACCAACCCCCTGAACCAATTCTGCTAAACTACAAGCACAATTCCTGCTTTACACTCAAATTGCAGTTCTAAAACACACTTTTTTCAAAACACTACACACAATTCTCTGCTTTTGGCACAATTTTCATGCAGAAAATATCTTGTTTTCACAAGGAACACACTGCCATTCAAATATGCACACTGACTCAGCACAAGGGC
>NW_026606819.1:312500-317500 GCF_029890125.1 Rhinichthys klamathensis goyatoka | reverse complement strand
ACATGCACTTTAACAAGTTGATTGTACTGAAATGTGTGTTGGCAGTGCCTGTACACAACCATCATATAATGATAAAAATCCATCCAGTGTTTTTGTTTTAATCTCCTTATATGTTTTCCCCTGCCTCAAATCAAGCCGTTCGAGCTTGTGACGTCACAAGCTCGGAAGCTCCTCCCACGATTGTTGATTGACAGCAACCGACAGCAACGTTTCAACACAGACCCGCCCTCGCTCGTCCTGTCAATCATAGTCCGCGCGGACCGGCGCGCTCATTGTTGATATGCTGGAGCACTGTCTATGAGCAGAATGGCGTCTAAGCGATTGTGGTGTTCTGTTCTTGGGTGTAATAACGAACACAGTCATTTTAATGTTCCTGAACCCGAACCGCTGAAGACGCAGTGGTTGAGTTTGTTTTCGAAGGGAATATTCCCCACGAGCAACGTCAATGCTCTCATGTGTGCGCGAATCATTTCACACACCAGACTGCTTTATAAACGAGGATCAGTATAAAGCTGGATTTGCTAAGAAGCTGCTCATGAAAAAGGATCGGTACCAGCTATTCGTGTTCCTGCTGAACCTCTAGAAGAACTGAAGTGAGTGTAACGTCTTATTAACCTTTATATTAATATTTATATTAATCTTTGGAAATCCCTAGCTGCACGCTTCACAATGAATGTGTCTATGGTTTACACTTAGGATACATTACGGCATGTTTTCTATGTGTGATGTTCTCAATATAATTCATAATCCCACGTTTATACTGAACAACGCGTTATGGTTATTGCGTCACATACAGAACAGTGCGTGTACGCACAGAACAGAGAGGCGGGGTGAGCGCAGCTCATGATCATTTAAAGGCATATGCACTGAAACGGCGTGCTGAAAACAGAGCTGTTTTTGACCAGGTAAAATAACTGTTTTCTTACAATACTAATGAGAATTTTTAATTAAAGTATATTACAAACTTTTAATTTAGACCCTAAATAATCATACTAGCTTATACAAAAATGGCATTATATGACCCCTTTAAAACTCATCTTTGATCCCCAAAATGACATATTTAAAAGTTTTCTCCTTGAAAACAAATTTTTTCATGCCTTAAAATATCTTGAATGTAACTCGACACCCTTGCCTCATTTAGTATGCGCGGTTCTATGAATATGCAGATGAGCCCCGCCTCCACTCACTCCCTCAGCTCAGAGATCCACTGGTTGACGGTCACACGTTGATCTGATTGGTTACAAGGTCGTTTGTGACGTCAGAAACACCAGCAATTTCAAACCGTGTGTTTGAGACTGTCTTTGGTTCACTGCAGTTTTAAGCAGAAAATACTCAGCAATGCTGTCGACTTATGAACTTACACACGGTGTCTTAAAGCGCATTAAAAACACCACATACACACATAAACTACATTAAACGCTGGATTTACACCACAGGGGGACTTGTGAAGGTATAAGTGGAAAAGGTATAAGTACAGATTGCTGCTGCAGATGCTGCCAGTGTAATGAATTAGTTTGACCTTCCCTGTGACCCCATTTACTGCCCCATAATCCCATGCTTTACCCTCTGCAGCTACTGCCTCCATCACAGGCACTGCACCCGGTTCCACTGGAGTTGGTTCTGGAGCTGGAGTTGGTTCTAGCGCAGGGCTTGGTTCCACTGGAGTTGGTTCTGGAGCTGGTTCTAAAGCTAGGCTTGGTTCCACTAGAGTGGGTTCTGGAGCTGGAGTTGGTTCTAGAGCTGGGCTTGGTTCCACTGGAGTGGGTTCTGGAGCTGGTTCTAAAGCTAGGCTTGGTTCCACTAGAGTGGGTTCTGGAGCTGGAGTTTGTTCTAGAGCAGGGCTTAGTTCCACTGGAGTGGGTTCTGGAGCTGGAGTTGGTTCTAGAGCTTGGATTGGTTCCACTGGAGTGGGTTCTGGAGCTGGAGTTGGTTCTAGAGCTTGGATTGGTTCCACTGAAGTGGGTTCTGGAGCTGGAGTTGGTTCTAGAGCTTGGATTGGTTCCACTGGAGTGGGTTCTGGAGCTGGAGTTGGTTCTAGAGCTGGAGTGGGTTCTGGAGCTGGAGTGGGTTCTAGAGCAGGGCTTGGTTCCACTGGAGTGTGTTCTGGAGCTGGGGTTGGTTCTAGAGCTAGAGCGGGTTCTGGAGCTGGGGTTGGTTCTAGAGCTTGGATTGGTTCCACTGGAGTGGGTTCTGGAGCTGGAGTTGGTTCTAGAGCTGGAGTGGGTTCTGGAGCTGGAGTTGGTTCTAGAGCTGGAATGGGTTCTGGAGCTGGAGTTGGTTCTAGAGCTGGAATGGGTTCTGGAGCTGGAGTGGGTTCTAGAGCAGGGCTTGGTTCCACTGGGACGTCTGATGGGAATTCTGGAGCTGACATTAGCTCAGCTGGCTTGGGTTCTGGAGTGGGTGTGAGCTGAACTGGTGTGAGATCTGATGTTGGTTCCAGAGCTAGGGCTGTTTCTGCAGCTGCAGCGACGACGAGTTCTGAAGCAGCAAGAACGTCTACTGGTTCTATGGCCTCCAGAGCAGCATCACTGCCGCTGACCGCTGTCTGCTCGGGTTTCCAGTCCTGGTTCTCCATATCCGCCGGTCCCGGAACCATCTGGTCCAGAACACTGCTCTGAACCGGCAACTGCATCTGGTCTGAGATGGTCTCGCTGACTTCTGCTACAATCCCATTACCATTGACTGGCAAAAGAACACAAGCAGAGGGGAAATAAAGTTTATTAACATGCAATAAACATGCAAACATAATCTTTTGTCATCAGAATAAATTATTTCTTTTAGTTACGAAATCTAAATAAGCCAAAGAGTTCTCCATATTCTTGACCCATTATATAAACTGTGCCTAGAGCAAGTGGGTAAAGGAAATATTTGCTCTCAGATCACATGGATTTAAAGATGCTCTTTGATTGAATGCTTCAGTTTTTCAGCTCATGCCTCAAAGCAAAGCCCTAAAGACGGAATCAGGCATCAAAAATCATATCACAGTCAAATCCATTTATTTGTCTGTAGTCTGAACAGATAAAAGTTAACCACACCCCAAATATAACTTTAAAATGTATAAACTTTGAAATGCATGGCTTTAGCTGAGCTCAGAAACACATACTGTAACAAGGAGTAAATAATTAAAACACACATTCCTGCCTTGCTTTAATGGTTAATATTTATCTTTCTCCAAACACTGATGACGCATCATGGAAGACGCTCTCATGGAAACCCAACAGAAACAGCCTGAGTCTCTCCATCTGAACCGCACACTGAGTGTTTAGCCAGTGTTTATCTTGCTTCATCGGACTGGTTTCATAACTACATTACATACAGGTTACGCATCACAGACGTTAGAACACAAAGATCATTTCACGAGGTCCTTTGCCCATATAATCTTGCTGTCCGCAGTGGAGGGGCTTGAGGAAGCAGCTTCAACTCGAGCTGAGATAAACCCCCCGGTGGGAACAAGCTCAGATAAACCCCCGGTGAACCCCCGGTGAACCCCCGGTGGGAACAAGCTCAGATAAACCCCCCGGTGGGAACAAGCTCAGATAAACCCCCCGGTGAACCCCCGGTGAACCCCCGGTGGGAACAAGCTCAGATAAACCCCCCGGTGGGAACAAGCTCAGATAAACCCCCGGTGAACCCCCGGTGAACCCCCGGTGGGAACAAGCTCAGATAAACCCCCCGGTGGGAACAAGCTCAGATAAACCCCCGGTGGGAACAAGCTCAGATAAACCCCCGGTGGGAACAAGCTCAGATAAACCCCCGGTGGGAACAAGCTCAGATAAACCCCCCGGTGGGAACAAGCTCAGATAAACCCCCCGGTGGGAACAAGCTCAGATAAACCCCCGGTGGGAACAAGCTCAGATAAACCCCCGGTGGGAACAAGCTCAGATAAACCCCCGGTGGGAACACTAATGCTTGGATGAGGAGTGTGGTGGCAAGATGCCTAAATTATGCAGGTGGAGTTGGGGAGGTGGAGGGACGCCAGAACAGCTGATGCCGGCGCGAGGTGAGTGGCTGCTTATACGCTCTGGCGGTTAAATGAAAGATTAGATGGGTTCACTCCTCCCGAAGTTACGTTGTGAACTTCAGTTTACGAGTTCCTTTGCCCATTTAATCTTTAAGCTAATAAGGTTAAGCGTACTTGGCTTGCTGTCCTCAGTGGAGGGGCTCGAGGAAGCAGCGGTCCTGGGGAGCTGTAGGAGGTTTTCAGGTGCTTTACTCATGGACATGTCTTGTGAAAGCCGGTACTCCGCAGTGATGCTCAGGAGTTACTCCTGTGGGAGCTGTATTTGGAGGAGCATGGCCTGGTGATGTTCTTAATAGAGTTTGATGTACCTCGCAGCGGCGTTTATCGACCTGGGTCGTGAGCAAACGGGAGCAGCCTCTGGACTGGAGGGAGAAACGTGGTAGAGATGAATGAATGAATGAATGAATGAATGAATGAATGAATGAATGAATGAATGAATGAATGAATGAGGCATTTATATAGCGCTTTCATTGGTACTACTGTACACCCAAAGCGCTTTACAATCATATCAGGGATCTCTCCTCAACCACCAGTGTGAGCATCCACTGGGATGATGCGACGGCAGCCACAGTACAACGGCGTCAGTGCGCTCTCACACACACACACACACACACACACACACACACACACACACACACACACACACACACACACACACACACACACACACACACACACACACACACACACACACACACACACACACACACACACACACACACACCAGCTATAGGTGGAGAGGAGAGAGAGTGATAGAGCCAATTCAGTGGATGGGGTTCATTAGGAGGCCATGATTGGCGAGGGCCGATGGAGGCAGTGTGGAGGGCTCGTTTTAGACGAACGGGAGGGGACGCACTGCATCCAGATGGGAGAGCCCACGCAAGGCGCGTGCACACACACACACACACACACACACACACACACACACACACACTTTGATACCAACCTTTCTTTTGAAAGCCACGTGTCTAGTATCTGT
>NW_026606819.1:255000-307500 GCF_029890125.1 Rhinichthys klamathensis goyatoka | reverse complement strand
ACATACTTCAAGAAGATGAATACAGACTCAATAATTGATTCTTGAGATTTTGCTTAAAATAAAGAAAAGAGCTTGAATTTTTCAAATTTCCATCCAGCTTGTTCCAAATCCGCGGTCCCCGGCACACTACACTCATACCAGTGCTTTTTAGTCTCCGTTTTTCCCCAATAATAATGTGCTTGTTTCTAGTGAGGAAAGTATGCCGGGGATAGCGGATGGGAACAAGTTCACACAATCTGTCATTTAGTCCAAAAACCACCTGATACACAATACATGCATTGTGAAATATATTATATTCAGTTTGTCTTAGAATACCATACCTAAAAAACAGGGAACAAGTTGGAGCGTTGAAATCAGACCATGATATGGCACGAATAATTTTTTTTTGCAAAATTTCTAACTTTCTTAGAAAAGTATGATAAGTGTTACACCATATAATATTGCAGTAATTTAAATGGGGTTCAAAGAGAGTTTTATAAAGAGTAATTAATGTTGCATGAGGAAGCAGATATCTAAGCTTAAAGAACAGACCAACATATTTTGATAACTTTTTAACAAGGTATTCAATATGGTGTTTAAAATTTAGGTGATCATCTATAAAGACGCCCAAAAATTTAGTCGTCTTCACTCTCTGTAGTTCCTCTCCCTTTATTTTAATCTGGAAATTTAAATAATCGGAATTAAGTTGTTTTTTGTTTGGACAAAATATTATGTAGTTAGTTTTACTAGTATTTATAGATAATTTATTTACTTTAAACCAGTTATCCACATTTTGAAGCTCTTTGTTAAGTTGAAGTTCAAATTCATTTTTATGTGATAAAAACAGGCTAGTGTCATCTGCAAAAATGACTTTATGCAGAGTCTTTGAAGAATTTTCCAGATCATTAATGTAAATAATAAAGAGGAGAGGACCTAATATGGATCCTTGTGGAACACCACATTGAATATATTTGTTTCCTGATGTCTGTTCGCTAATAGTTACGTATTGTTGCCTCTGATATAAATAGCTCTTGAACCAATTCAGTGGTTGGCCTCTAATCCCATAATGGTGCAATTTATACAGTAATATAGTAAAATCGATGGTATCAAAGGCTTTTGAAAGGTCTAAAAATATACCGATACCATATTCCCCCTTTTCAGTGGCATCATTGATCTTTTCAATAAGATCCAGGATCGCCATACAGGTAGTATGTTTTTTTCCTAAAGCCATACTGGGATGGATTGAGTATGTTCAATGTATTAAAATAATTAATAAGTCTATTATACACCACTCTTTCCAATATTTTGGAAAGAGTTGGTAAGATGGATATGGGACGATAATTTGATATATCATTTTTGTCACCAGTTTTGTAAATCGGAATTATTTTTGCAATTTTTGTCATTTTGGGAACAGTTCCTGTAAGCAATGAGAGATTAATACAATGTAAAAGTGGTTCAATTATTTCATTAGCAATACTTTTTAATATTTTACTACTAATTTCATCTTCTCCAGCAGAATTTGAGCTCTTCAGAGCCATTATGATATTATACAATTCCGTGGCGTCAGTAGGCTTTAGGAAAAAAGAGTTTGGATAATGGCCTAACGTATAATGTATTGTTGGTAAGAGACACTGTGTGGTTGAGTAATGTTTTTCGAAAGATTTGCCCCTATTGATACAAAATAATTATTAAATTCATTTGCAAGATCAGTATTATTTATTGTGTCTGGGAGCACGGTATCTTTATGGCCCTTATTCAAAACATTATTCAGCACTTTCCATAATTTCTTAGAGTCTCCCTGCACGGTTTGTATAAGTTCAGAATAGTGACTATATTTACTTTTCCTAATTATATATGTCAATTTATTCCTATAAGCATTGTATTTAATTTTATTCTCTATATTTGGTTTTTTGACATATGTTTGGTAAAGTTTATTTTTTTGTTTAATGGAGTTCAAAATTGCCCTTGTTAACCAGGGTTTATGTTCTGCCCTTCTGCGTGTAACATTTTCAATAGGAATAGTGCAACGAATGGAGTCAGTTATTTCATTTACCAAATAAGCATATGCGGTATCAGGATCGCAGGAACAATAAACAGTGTTCCATGCTTTAGCCTGCAGACTTGCCTTAAGTTGATGCATAGTTCGATTATTTACTACTCTAATTTTTACCGAATGACATGGAGGTAAACATTTATAATCAAAATTAAAGTACATCATTATTGGGTAATGATCAGATACATCAGAAAGTAAAGCTCCTGATTCAAGCTTGACATTTCGTATATTTGTGACAATATTGTCAATGACAGTTGTTGAGGTATTTGTGACTCTAGTAAATATATTTATAGTTGGAAAGAAAGAGGAGGAGTGTAGTGTATTAATGAAATCGTTTTTGACTGCATCGTTCTTGGCGACATCAATATTGAAGTCTCCAAGGAGGACGCAGTCTTTATTTAATTGATTTATATGTAATAATGTTTCTTCGAGTTTATTATTAAAAATATTTAAATCAGAATCTGGGGGGCGGTAGATCACACCCACAATAATGTTTTTACCTTTGTCATTTTTTATCTCAATAAAAAGAGAGTCTGTATGATTATCATTTACAGCAAGATCGCAGACATCGGCATGTATGTTCGAACGTACATAGAGGCACACCCCGCCACCAGGGGCCTGTACCATGAAGCCGGTTTAGGTGGCTAGCCAGCTATGTTTCAGCTTAGTTTCCCCCAACCCTGGGTTTTAGGTACTATGAAAGTAGCTCGGCTTTAATCGGTGTTCGTTGCCATGGTACCTTACGCTGCACGGCTAACCTGCTCCGGGGCAGGTTAAGTTCTGGATTCGAGATCTCAGACTGAAGTTTGACCAATCAGCTGTGAGCAAAGAACATAGGTGACGTAACTAATTCCCAGTGTTTGTTGCAATGGCTTTACATTTTCTTTCAAATCCTGTGGACATCTCAGCGCAAATTGTTAGACGAGCACATCGTAGAGAAAGAGTTTTTAGCCGGACAAAATCCCCTTGCCTTTCCTGATAGTGTATGAAAGATACAGATTTTCTGCGGAAGGAATATCTTATCTTTGCGAACTTCTTGAGCCGCACATAAATAATTTAACACATCGAATTAATGCACTTACTGTACCACAAATGGTATTGTGTTGCGTTTTTTTGCAAGTGGTAGCCTACATACTTGCACGATCGGTGATGCACAGAATCTAGGGGAAAACATGGTTTGTCGAACCATTCGCAAGGTGGTCCTCGCTCTGCAGGAGTACATTAATAGTTTAATAGTGTTCCCCAGACATTTATTGACCATGTCCATAAGAGAGGGTTTTTTATAAAATTGCCGGTAAAATATATTGATAGGGTGACATCACCTTTTTTTTTTTTTTCAAAAAGCAAATTTCACAAATGTACTATATAATACAGTACATGTTAAGCATTATTTAAATCTTATGATAGGATTCCCTATAGAGTCATTGGAGCAATAGCCTGCACACATGTTGCAATCTCCACTTCTCTAGGAGAACATGAGGCAGATTATGTTAATAGAAAGTCCTTTCACAGCCTTAATGTTCAGGTAGAGATTATGTGAACATGTGAAATTATTATTTTCTGTGAAATGAATCTTTAAATTAATAGTAAAATTAACAGATAACAATCTATTTTCCGTGAGTATGTTGTGTCAGCGCTTTGAGGAAAGCTAGTTAAATTTGGTACAGTACAAAACACTGTTAATTTGAATTGGGACAGCAAAACCTACACAATAACCCCCTATCATGACCCTCATGTGTCAGTAAAACTATAGTAAAAGTTAGAGATGATCTTTGGCATCCTAAAGGCACGTTTCAACTGTCTTCGGCTAAGAGTCACCAGAGTGGGCATCACAGATAGTGTCTGCATGTGCCATTCTGCACAATATAGCCACCATAGAAAGGAGCCAGAACACCACAGAAAGCTTCTCCCCGATGAAGAGAAAGAACGCAATAGAAAGTTGCATTAATAAATATTCATGCTAAAGTGTTACTTGGTTAAATAAGTTCACATGCTGAGATCAGTTTAATCTAGCTGTTGCATTTATTTTTTAAATGTGGAGCCTCCTCAGCTCACAGTCAGGCTCCTTTAGTGTGCAGTCTAGCTCTATAGGCTCCTTTAGTGTGCAGTCTAGCTCCATAGGCTCCTTTAGTGTGCAGTCTAGCTCCATAGGCTCCTTTAGTGTGCAGTCTAGCTCTGTAGGCTCCTTTAGTGTGCAGTCTAGCTCTGTAGGCTCCTTTAGTGTGCAGTCTAGCTCCATAGGCTCCTTTAGTGTGCAGTCTAGCTCCATAGGCTCCTTTAGTGTGCAGTCTAGCTCCATAGGCTCCTTTAGTGTGCAGTCTAGCTCTGTAGGCTCCTTTAGTGTGCAGTCTAGCTCTGTAGGCTCCTTTAGTGTGCAGTCTAGCTCTGTAGGCTCCTTTAGTGTGCAGTCTAGCTCCATAGGCTCCTTTAGTGTGCAGTCTAGCTCTATAGGCTCCTTTAGTGTGCAGTCTAGCTCTATAGGCTCCTTTAGTGTGCAGTCTAGCTCCATAGGCTCCTTTAGTGTGCAGTCTAGCTCCATAGGCTCCTTTAGTGTGCAGTCTAGCTCCATAGGCTCCTTTAGTGTGCAGTCTAGCTCCATAGGCTCCTTTAGTGTGCAGTCTAGCTCTATAGGCTCCTTTAGTGTGCAGTCTAGCTCTATAGGCTCCTTTAGTGTGCAGTCTAGCTCTATAGGCTCCTTTAGTGTGCAGTCTAGCTCTATAGGCTCCTTTAGTGTGCAGTCTAGCTCTATAGGCTCCTTTAGTGTGCAGTCTAGCTCTATAGGCTCCTTTAGTGTGCAGTCTAGCTCTATAGGCTCCTTTAGTGTGCAGTCTAGCTCTATAGGCTCCTTTAGTGTGCAGTCTAGCTCCATAGGCTCCTTTAGTGTGCAGTCTAGCTCCATAGGCTCCTTTAGTGTGCAGTCTAGCTCTATAGGCTCCTTTAGTGTGCAGTCTAGCTCTATAGGCTCCTTTAGTGTGCAGTCTAGCTCCATAGGCTCCTTTAGTGTGCAGTCTAGCTCCATAGGCTCCTTTAGTGTGCAGTCTAGCTCCATAGGCTCCTTTAGTGTGCAGCCTAGCTCTATAGGCTCCTTTAGTGTGCAGTCTAGCTCTATAGGCTCCTTTAGTGTGCAGTCTAGCTCTATAGGCTCCTTTAGTGTGCAGTCTAGCTCCATAGGCTCCTTTAGTGTGCAGTCTAGCTCCATAGGCTCCTTTAGTGTGCAGTCTAGCTCTATAGGCTCCTTTAGTGTGCAGTCTAGCTCTATAGGCTCCTTTAGTGTGCAGTCTAGCTCTATAGGCTCCTTTAGTGTGCAGTCTAGCTCCATAGGCTCCTTTAGTGTGCAGTCTAGCTCCATAGGCTCCTTTAGTGTGCAGTCTAGCTCCATAGGCTCCTTTAGTGTGCAGTCTAGCTCCATAGGCTCCTTTAGTGTGCAGTCTAGCTCCATAGGCTCCTTTAGTGTGCAGTCTAGCTCCATAGGCTCCTTTAGTGTGCAGTCTAGCTCCATAGGCTCCTTTAGTGTGCAGTCTAGCTCCATAGGCTCCTTTAGTGTGCAGTCTAGCTCCATAGGCTCCTTTAGTGTGCAGTCTAGCTCTATAGGCTCCTTTAGTGTGCAGTCTAGCTCTATAGGCTCCTTTAGTGTGCAGTCTAGCTCCATAGGCTCCTTTAGTGTGCAGTCTAGCTCCATAGGCTCCTTTAGTGTGCAGCCTAGCTCCATAGGCTCCTTTAGTGTGCAGTCTAGCTCTATAGGCTCCTTTAGTGTGCAGTCTAGCTCTATAGGCTCCTTTAGTGTGCAGTCTAGCTCCATAGGCTCCTTTAGTGTGCAGTCTAGCTCTATAGGCTCCTTTAGTGTGCAGTCTAGCTCCATAGGCTCCTTTAGTGTGCAGTCTAGCTCCATAGGCTCCTTTAGTGTGCAGTCTAGCTCCATAGGCTCCTTTAGTGTGCAGTCTAGCTCCATAGGCTCCTTTAGTGTGCAGTCTAGCTCTATAGGCTCCTTTAGTGTGCAGTCTAGCTCCATAGGCTCCTTTAGTGTGCAGTCTAGCTCCATAGGCTCCTTTAGTGTGCAGTCTAGCTCCATAGGCTCCTTTAGTGTGCAGTCTAGCTCCATAGGCTCCTTTAGTGTGCAGTCTAGCTCCATAGGCTCCTTTAGTGTGCAGTCTAGCTCCATAGGCTCCTTTAGTGTGCAGTCTAGCTCCATAGGCTCCTTTAGTGTGCAGTCTAGCTCTATAGGCTCCTTTAGTGTGCAGTCTAGCTCTATAGGCTCCTTTAGTGTGCAGTCTAGCTCCATAGGCTCCTTTAGTGTGCAGTCTAGCTCCATAGGCTCCTTTAGTGTGCAGTCTAGCTCCATAGGCTCCTTTAGTGTGCAGTCTAGCTCTATAGGCTCCTTTAGTGTGCAGTCTAGCTCTATAGGCTCCTTTAGTGTGCAGTCTAGCTCTATAGGCTCCTTTAGTGTGCAGTCTAGCTCCATAGGCTCCTTTAGTGTGCAGTCTAGCTCTATAGGCTCCTTTAGTGTGCAGTCTAGCTCTATAGGCTCCTTTAGTGTGCAGTCTAGCTCTATAGGCTCCTTTAGTGTGCAGTCTAGCTCTATAGGCTCCTTTAGTGTGCAGTCTAGCTCTATAGGCTCCTTTTGTAAAGGGCCCTGACTGAGTCTGTTTCCACCTGAAACATAATTCCACCACAAACATGATCATTACAAGTTTTTGGGAGGCTAATCAACTCACAAAAAGTTCCTTGAAAGTTCCTTGACAAACACCTGATATATATGTCAAGGGTTTTAAATCCTTACCTTGTTCACATTTCTTTTGAAGCCTGTTGAGGTGGAGGCTTCAGTTTCTGGGACAGGTTGAGAAAAATCCTACAATAAAAGAGATGTGTAACTTGGGCCAGTCCCTGTTTTATGCCACACATTCAAATGTTTGCCTTAATAAAAAGCCCAGTGCATTCACCTCAGCAACTGTCCCAGAACACAGACAGAGTGTCTTCATCATTTCCTCCTCCCTGATAAATAAAAGTAGGCCAATATGTTTCTGGTGTTCTGTCTGTTGCATACTGACCTCTGTGTGGGAGACTGTGTGTGTGTGTGTGTGCTGGCTTCAACAGGGACACTGCATTTCCCTCTACTACAGAACATACAGTCAGCCATATTTAAAACTTAAAATAGTAATGTATCGCACACGTACCCAGTGTTACTTGCTTCGAGGAGCCGGCACCAGGGTCAGATTGTACAGCACCTGTAATCCCATCCATAATCGGCCGTCCCTTATTCCCATCAGAGCCAACTCAGTGTATTCTGGAGGAGTGGCCCTCCACTGGTTTTCTGAATGTCACTCTTTTTTCGGTTTGCCTCAAACAAGTGTTAATAAAAAAATAATAAAAGGTTGTGTGTAAATACTTACTAGGCTACTTTGAATTATATTTTTATATTTTGTCTTTATCAGCTGCCAAGAACGTTTGGAGTTGCATCTAAAAATCAATGAATATTAATCTTTATTAGTATATACATGCACATTTTTTTTATATATTATAAAAATATAGGCTATATTTCACACACACATACTTTCATAGCCTATATATACATAATTTTACATGAATAAAGAACGTATTTATTTAGCTTACACATTAACACAATCAGCAATCTTTCTCCAACAGTCTTCTCTTGCTTTGGCAGCAGAGACCGTATTGTTTCGAGCTTGTAATACATAAATTCATCGTAATTCTGAATGACTATCTCTTACCTCCGCGGAAAGAAAATATCGCTCTCGCTCTATCAATATCGAACGCGATTGGTTGTTCGGTGCCAACGTCACTTTGGTATGTGCACGCGCTCGTGGAGTAATCATAGCTTAAAGATTTTTTTTTTTTTTTTTTTTTTTTTTTTTTTTAATTGAATATCAAGATTTACAAACAAACATGGCTGCATAACTTCCTTTTTTACAACATAGGATATAAGAAAAATATAGCCAGAGGGAGCAGCACTTAATACAACACGAATGTAATGTAGACAATTACAAAATAGGATATTGGTAAGGAAAATAAAACATTAAAAAAATAATAATAATAATAATAATAAAAAATAAATAAAAAATAATAATAATAATAAATAAATAAATAATAAGTATGTAGATAAAACATCCATGACATACGGGGTAAATTCAGACTTTTTCATCCATTTATCTCAGTTGGGAAGTGTTTTAGGGTATCATATATTTTTTGAGCTTTAGGACCTTTCAGAGTTTTTAAGGATTTTATATACAGTTTAAATTCATTTAAAAAAACAACAAATTTGGGAGATGATTTCACAATTCTACACTTGTGAATGAAGAATTTAGCTAGACATACAATTGTATTAATACACAACTCAACATCCTTGCTTTGCAGAATCAAACCAAATGTAATGTCGTCTCTGGATATAAAGGTTGGGAATGAAGATATCTGCTGCTTAATCCATTTATGTACATCACACCAAAATATCTGTATTACATTACATGAGAAAAACACATGGTCCGTAGTTTCAACACCCTTTTCACAGAATGTACAAGTGTTATCATCTATACCAAAGCGAAGTCTCAGTAATTCCTTGGAGGGATAAATGTTGTTCATTACTTTAAAGTGAGTTTCTTTCACTTTGGGGGGTATAGGGAGTGTTAGATACATTGTTCTTAGTTTAGTAATTGAATCTTTATCAAATTTTTGAATTATGTTATTTTTATTTTGCCTTTCAGGGTAAAGGTATTCAGTAAAACAATTTCTAATAAAGTGGTTAGTACATTTTTTATCTAGAATACAGATCCCTTGAATTGATAGTGAGGCCAATTGTGGTTGTATTGGATAATATGCCAAAGTGTTTCTTATTAGAAAGACAAATTGTTGGGGTAGCGCTCTGTGTAATTTAGTGAAGTCTGATTTTAAGGGTTGGAAATTATGTTTGATGCCAAATTGTTCATAATTTAAGAAATGACCATTGATATCCATTAAGTCAGCTATGGACCATATATTTCTCCCATACCAATCTTCAAAAAACAGAGATCTGTTGCGGTGCAGAACATATCTGTTGTTCCATAGTACAGACGTGTGGGGTGAGAAGTTGTGTACGTACAACATTTTCCAATACAAGAGTATTTGTCTGTGAAACTCTGATAAGGATATAGGTAATTTGTCAACATTAAAGTCCGCTCTAAGCAGAAAATCTAAACCTCCTATTTTCTTGAATAAAGTATTTGGAATACAATACCAAAAGGAGTTGCCGTGTTTGATCCAAGATTTTAACCAATTTATTTTTAAGGTTCCATTAAGGCAGTCAAAATCAATAACTTTTAGTCCTCCATCCTTTGTGTCTTTAACCATATTGCTTTTTTTCATATAATGTGGTCTGTTTCTCCAAACGAAGTTTAGGTTGATTTGGTTGATAGATTTAATTAATTTGTTTGGAATGGCACTGGAATAGGCTGGGTAAATACATCTCGATAAACATTCCATCTTAGTTAGGTAAATTCGTCCTAGAATTGATAGGTCCCTCTGTAGCCATATATTTAGTCGTGACTTACATTCTTTAATTTTACTTTCTACATTCAGAAGTTGGCTTTGTTTTTGGTCCTTGGTTAGATAAATCCCCAGGTATTTAATTTCGGATTTAATAGGAATATTACAGATGTCTTTCAGTAAAGTGTCATGTATTGCCATCAATTCACACTTTTTTAAATTTAAAGTTAGGCCTGAGGCTTTGGAAAATTTTTCAATTTTGGCAATAGTTGTTGAGATTTGGTATCTATCTTTTAAGAATATTGTTGTGTCGTCTGCTAGTTGGCTGATTATTATGTCTGTGCCAAGTACATTAAGTTTTTTAATATCATGACAGTTTTTAATATAAATTGCTAGCATTTCTGTGGCTAAAATAAATAGGTATGGTGAGATGGGGCATCCTTGAGGAATACCCACATTAATCTTGAAGCTTGGGGTGGTACCACTAGGTAATAGGACACAGCTATTAATATCTCTATATAATCCACCAACCAACTCTCTGAATTTGACTCCAAATCCAAAGTGTTCTAGTACCGAAAGAATAAATGGGTGCTCCACAGAGTCAAATGCTTTATAGAAGTCTAGAAAGAGAAGGAAACCATCATCCTCTATTTGGCTTCTATACTCAATTATGTCCATTACCAGTCTTATATTGTTATGGATTGACCTCCCTTTTAAGAACCCTGACTGTGTGTCTGCAATAAGGTTTGATATTCCTGTTCGAAGACGATAAGTGAAGATGTAAGTTAGGAGTTTGTAATCTGAATTTCTAAGTGTAATGGGTCTTCTGTTATCTATAATTCTGGGATCTTTCCCAGGTTTTGGAATTGAGATGATAACACCATGTCTCATTGTTGGTGGAAGCACGCATGTTTCAAAAATTTCAGTAAAGACTTGTAGCAGCATGTCTCTTAAATCTACATAAAAATGTCTGTAAAAGTCACCTGTGATACCATCAGAACCGGGAGCTTTGTTAAGAGAGAGCCGACCAATTACTGCATCCAGTTCCGTAATTGTTATTTGGTTATCGCATGTTTGTTTGAAGCTATCCTCTACTATGGGAATATGTTGTGCTATTTCCTGAAAAAAGTTTTTACAGTCCACATTAGAAAATTTAGAGCTGTAAAGCTGGCTATAAAAATTCCAGATTTCTGAAGAGATCAATTTTTCATCTGTGACTTCATTATCATCAACTATCAAGGATCTGATGCAATTTTTCCCCTGTCTTCTTTTTTCCAGACCACAGAAATATGCTGAATTTTTTTCTCCCTCCTCAATCCACTTAGCCCTTGATCTAATGAAGGCTCCTAGGGCCTTACGACTGTAAATTTCATCCAATTTAGGTTGGAGATTTAATATCTTCTGTCTATCGTCATCCGTTTGGTTTGGCCTATTGCAATAAAAATTTAACTGATTAATAATGTCTACTTCTTGTTTTTCATTATCTTTTTTAATTATTATACTGAATGAGATAGTAAATTGGCGTATTTTATATTTTAGGAATTCCCACTTTTTGGTAGCAGTTGTTAGCTCCTCAGAATTGGCAATTTCTTTAATTAACAGTTTGATTTTCTGGCAGTAGTCATTATTTTTGAGCAGGCTAGAATTGAACTTCCAATATGTGTGTGAGTAAACATTGTTATCATTGGGTTTGATCTGTAGTAAAATAACACAATGATCCGTTAGTGGTGCAGCAGAAATATTAGAGCTAATATTATAAAGCAGTAAATTATTCGTAATTAACCAGTGGTCAATTCTGGATTTAAAATTGTGACTTGAGCTAAACCAGGAGTATTGAGAAATTTCTGGGTTAAAGTGTCTCCAAGTATCAACCAAATTATGTTTATCGCAAAAGTTTGTAAATATGGTGTTTGGGTGACTAGCAGAGTGTCTGCGAGGATATTTATCAAAAAATTCATCATGAACTAGGTTCAGATCACCTCCAATTATGATGTTATCAGTTGAGTGAGTTAATTTAAGATTATCTAAATGTAAGCCAATTTGTTCCAGTAGGTTTCGGTTTTCTCTTCTAATGTTATAACCATAAAGGTTGACTAAGATGCAATTCAGACCATCAACGTTTATAATAAGAATGAGCCAGTGACCAAACTCATCTGCCTTATGGGACACAATATGACCTTTGAAATTATTTAGGAGGATGGCGACACCTGCTGACCGTGAAGAACCGTGGCTAAAGTAAGCTTCATCTCCCCATTGTTTACTCCAGAAACTAATATCATCGACATTAGAATGCGTTTCTTGCAAAAAAATTATATTAGACTTCTTTCCCTTGCAAAATAAAAAAATACTTTTCCTCTTTGTCATGTCTCTTAAACCCCTTGCATTAACAGACATTAAAGAAATGGTACTCTTTAAACTGAACATGGGTAGAAAAAAATAAAATAAAAAATAAACAATCAACAGCAATGGATTATAGAACTTAAACAACCGTAGAAATTTCTATTTAGGAATGTGTAATAGTAGCAAAACCTTGAGAACGCGTTATCATTCAAACTCACTTGTTATCAGGATTCCAAACCCTGGAACGTTGTGTCTATGGCAAGACTCTTTGTCCATTAATGAAAGCGTGGGGACCCCGAAACACTGTCTTTAGACCAGCCTTCCTCGCTTGTTCGACTTTCGGCCACACAGCCATCCGTGCCTCTCTATCTTCTTTGGTGAGGTCTTCTGCGAAGCGGATGTTGAGATCCTTGCAAACGGGGTGAAGTTTGGTGATCCGCCAGAGTTCGTCCCTGAAGAGGCGACCTGTGAACTGCATGATGATCTGGCGAGGGCGATTGGAGTTACTCGGCCCCAGCCGGTGTACTGAATCCAGGATGAAATCCATCTTATCCCTCCAGTGTGGCATAATCTTTCCGATGATATCAGAGATGATTAGTCGAGTGTTTTCGTCCTTTTCCTCCTTTAAACCATTTACTCGCAGGTTCCATCTTCTTTTATAACGCTCTAACTCTGCCGCTCTTTTTTCAACTTCTGATGCTCTTTTTTCAAGAACTGTGCTCATCTCTTTGAGTTGTTTCACCTCGACGTGCAGTTTCTGGGACTGCTCCTTACAAACTTTGATCTCTGCAGAGTTAAACTCTACCGCTTTCGCGATGTTGGTTATGGTCAGCGTGTTCTGCTTTAGATCCTCTTTGAAGTCTTGCATCATGTTTTGAAGAGTGCCGATAGCAGCCAGGATTGCAGCGTTAGATGCGTCATCTGCATGAGCGCCAGTAGCCACGACGTCGTCTGGTTTTGACTTTTTTGGAGGTGCTGGTGGTTTGGAAGGCGATGTTAGGGTATTTTTGGTGCCTTTAATATTCGTTTCCATACTTTCTGGACCACAGTAGTCGTGTGCTTGGAGAGCTTTCAGTTTAGCATTAGCTTTAGAGCTAGCCATGTTGTGGTTCGCAATATCTTTCTCCCGTAGGTGCACACGGTTTCTTACACGTTTCTGAATTATTAGGATAAGTTCCCTACAGATCTACGTTTGAAAAATCAGGGTTTTAGTGAGTTATAAGGTCATTCCGTTGATTTTAAAGGTTTTGCTACTCTGAGCTACTCACAGAGCGTCTGCTCTCTCCGCCATCTTGTCACGCCCCCTCATAGCTTAAAGAGCATATAGGCTATGTGCACAAGCGTAATTTCGAACTTCCGCTATTGTCAGAAGTCGGCATGTCAGTTTCCGGTTTACGGCTGTTCATCCGCATCCGCTATAAACGAACAAGATGAGTGCTGCTGTTGTACGAAAAAAAGAGTGGTTAAACACATCTAAGTTTATAAGAACTGTAGGTGGATCTATCATCTAACGCCCGTTTCACACATAGCCCGTTTGCAGTGCGTGTTGCGGTGCAGGAGCAACGCGTGCTATAGTGCTTTCACATATGATGCGTTTGCAGTGAATAACTGATCCGCGGCTGTACCACAAACACATACTTACTATTTTTATTTAAAATCCAGAAGTTGTGCTGCTACTTTTATTTCAAAAAAAGTTGTCAGCATTGCGATTCTCTTTGTACACACTCTTTAATGGATGTATGCACGTTTAAACACAATTTAAACAACCCAAGTTAGGGCTATTATTCCATGCATTACTTATATTAAGTTGCTCAAGCAAGTGGTCAAATTTACTATATTAAAATGGCAAATATTTTAAATTAAAACCTAAAATTGGCAAAAACAGCCGACTCACATGCCTTTTCTTTTGCATTTAAATTGTAATAGCCTACAATAGATCTTGCATGTCACAAAGAACTTGTTTTTCCACCTCCACGGATGAGACGGGTGTTGTTCATTATGTCGCCTTAATTGTAGTTTTCCTTGATTTACCCCGGTCTTCACAGTCTTCAGATGACTGTGAAAAATAGTAGTACCGGTATATTAAATGCATTTATGGTGAGATTACTACATTTTATTTAATGAAACGCATTTATGGTGAAATTACTACATTTTCAGGTCAATCTTTGTGCATTTTGACCACGAAACATGCGCTGTCACTTTAATGCAGCACAGCAGAAATAGATTCGGTGCAGAAACGATCGCTGCACTGCTGTTATACGTGCCGCATCTGAAACGGTGTGAAAAGTGAAAGCCCTAACCTGTTAACATGGTGCGTTAGGAGCACTGCTGTGTGCCACTTTGCTCTGCTTCAAGTCGCTAACAGCATTTGAGCTTCCAACGCTTCCCGAAAAACACCAAACTTCGTGCGCAGTGGCTGCGCAAAATAGACATTTTGGGCGACGCGCAAAAAAAAGAAGAAAAAAAGTAAGTATGTGTTTGTGGTACAGCCGCGGATCAGTTATTCACTGCAAACGCATCATATGTGAAAGCACTATAGCGCGCGTTGCTCCTGCACTGCAAACGGGGTGTGTGTGAAACGGGCGTTAGATGATGGATCCACCTACAGTTCTTAGAAACTTAGATGTGTTTAACAACTCTTTTTTTCGTACAACAGCAGCACTCATCTTGTTCGTTTATAGCGGTTGCGGATGAACAGCCGTAAACCGGAAACTGACATGCCGACTAATGACAATAGCGGAAGTTCGAAATTACGCTTGTGCACATAGCCTATTGCAGGTTAAAAACAAATCTAAATTAATATCTAACCTTGTATGAAAATACCATATGAAAAGGTAATGCAGGATTTAAAATGTTTTAAAACGACATAAGGGCACACATTTAGTAGATAAAGTGAGCGTTTCTTTGACTGCTCTTAAAAAACGTTTTTTTTTTTCAGCATCGCGTCATTTTACGTCACCAGAGGGAGGGAGCCTCAGCAGCGCAGATAGGGTTGTATTCAGTAGAGCGGGTAAATTAGCTTTTTTATACTCAGAATGACAATTTGGAATGTAAAGAACAACATATTATACAGTTATTTGTTTTATTAGGAAAATACCATATACATAAAAAGAATTGGGCTTTTTTTCACGTTTTATAAATGACTTCACACATTATATGTACATCTTTTGGAACAAACAAACTAAAAACAAAAAAGCAATGAAAACATATAATGCTTTGAAAGCACAGGATTTTATGTAAAACTTTTTTTTGTATTTTTTATTTCCTGGCAGCTAATGTTAATGTGATATTGTGAATATGTAAAACCTCTTGTTCTTGTGGCATCGAATTGAAAAAAAAGTCAGTAAGAGCGGTCGTGAATCAGTGTTTTCGGTAGTTTTTATATTTTAATTTATCATCGTCATCATTGTAAATTATTGTGTTTGTGGAGGTTGCAAAAACTCCGGCCTGTCAGGACATCGAGTCAGGTTTCCTAACAAGAAAAGGGCCGGTGCTGTCTGTCTATCGTGCCTGTGTGCGGTGTGTGCAGCTGTAGAGACAGGATTTCTCTTCCGCATCGGCTTCCAAAAACGCGATCGTGTGTAGCGTACACCAGATCTGAGGAACAAAAACGTGTATATCAGCAATAAAAATATCTATCTGTCTCTCGATGAGCTAAGTTATATTACGTAACGTTAGTCTGGACGGATATTAATGAGCATGACATACGCGCCTGATCAAAGCTTATAGTTTAAAATCCAATACTCCTAGATGACCAATAATAGCTTTGCTATTAACTGATAAGATGGTAATAATCGATATACACCTCACATTTTACCAAACAGAATGAACGATGCACTGTTAACTCTATTACACTATTAATTAAAACTCACAGTGAACAGCATTAAATATAAAAACACATATGCCTTACCTTTTTGTTGCAGTGCAGTTTTTATTGCAGTGGTATAATGTTTTGCCGACAGCACTGCAGTCCTCATTTTTTATTGCTGCTTCCATTCTCCTGATTGCTATTATTTAATTTCTTCTTTAAAAAACATCCAGGGAAGATTGAATAGGCCTGTTCTTTTAATGTTTACTCAGTATCTGACAGCTAGGCTAATCAAAAATACGCGCGATTAAGTGATGCAATAAACTGCGGCTGCGCACACTCACTCCACACAAGTTTTTTTATAATAATACTTTTGCAATAATGTGTGTCTCCTCTCACCGTTGTTCTGTCTAACATTAATCCTGGCCTGTCCCTGCTCTCTCAGCAGCATAGCAGGCTCATAACTGTAAGGCTGTCGTCCGTGGTCTGTCAGACGAGTAAGTCCGAAATGTCATTGCGATCCGTTGTTTTCCTGTTGTTTGAATGGTTTGAATCGACCGCTCTCCCGCCCGTTACGTCACGCCCGTCACGCCCATTTTCAGATGCGGAAGTAAAATTCTCTCACAAAAACGACTCCAGAAGCCAATGTAACGTTTTTATAAGTATATTTTAAAGAAAATCTAATTACTACATTGTTTTTCTATACATTTACTCGTTGGGTCCCCTAACCTGCAATATGCCCTTTAAGATCAAAGCCTGAGTTGACAGAGAAAGTTGATGAGCTGCGTCATGGTACCAATAAAGCCTGATTGCATCGGTTTGGTTTTGTCAACTCAAAACTAATCCTGTAACTCCGAGTTTGTTCAGCTACCTTCATGGTACAGGCCCCAGGTCTACCAACTCTGTCCTTATGATACAATTTATAATCTTCAATGTTTAAGGCATCTATGTACGATTTATCATTTAGCCACGTCTCACTACAACCAATTACACTAAAGCAACATTCAGTAGTTAGGAGTAGGGAGACAAGCTCATCGTAGTGTTTATTCAAGCTTCTTATGTTTAGGTGCAGAAATGAGAAGTTATTTGCTATATTCAAACATTTTACATGCTCAGGATCATAATACCTGCAGGTTATGTTATTTTCAACGTCAATACAGTGATGTATATCATCTCCATCATATGTCAAATCTTTAAATCCCATAGATAAAAAAAAGAAAAGAAGCATTTTCCCCAAAACTCACAAAAAAAGACAAGCACACACACGCACACACACACACACACACACACACACACACACACACATATGCGGCCACAACAGAACAAACATACAAGACAAGACCATAAAAGAAAAAGACCTTTTTACGAAAGGCATTTAAGTAACTAAAGAATAAACAAGAAAACAAAAAAAAACTAAAACAAAAAGAGCGCTCCAAGCACCCGCCCATCATTTCGTCATTCAAACAACTTCTATGATAAATTGTTGGCTAGGTGAACTTAAGTCAATATTTGCATTTCAATCAACCAAACAAACAAAATAACAAATCAGTGGCTTTCCATCCACATTAACATAATAGACTACTTTAATTAGCAGGAATTAGAGTACTTTCATGAGTCAGTCACATTGTCCTTTACATGAGGGAAGGCAATATTTTTTTTTTTCCATAGTGTTAAGATAAGGTGGTCCTCCTATTTTAGGATTCACTCATGGAAGATTATGTGTAACGCAAAGCAGGTCCTACCTTACCAGAAGAGACACCCCCCTTCAGATTGACTAGATCCATAAATAAGAGATGTAGATCTGATCCAAGAGGTGTAAACTAATCCTTGAGTATAGTCAGATATTCACGTGCTTCAGCTGGGCTTCTAAATGAGCGGCGAATTCCTCCATGTGTCAGGCACAAAATTGCAGGAAACTTCATGTTGAATCTGATATTCTTGTTGATCAGCGCCTCGCACACCTCGTTGAAACCCCGACGTTGTTCACGAACAGCTGGGGATAAGTCTTGGTAAATGAGCAACTTTTTATTCTCTAACATCAGTGACCCCTTAGCTTTCACAGCACGCATGATCTTATCTTTGTCGCTAGGATTATGTAATTTTATAATCATCGCTCACGGTCTATCATCCTGCTTGGGTCCAATACGGTGAGCCCGATCAATCTTCACCCTCTCCTTGCCAGTCTGGAGGCCCAGTAGTTTCGGGAGCATAGATTCAAGGAATATCTTCGGGTCAGTCCCTTCAATTCCTTCTTTCAAATTTAGGATTTTGAGGTTGTCCCGACGACTTCGACTTTCCAGATCGATCACTTTGTCATTTGCTGTTTTCAGCTGTATTTCCATTGCAGCCACTTTAGTTTGAAGTATCTTGACGGAATCTTCCACAATTGATATCCGCTCTTCTGCTAATTGGAGTCTCTGCTCATTTTGTGCCACTACAATTGTGAGTTTGTTAGTGATTTTTTTTAGCTTGTCGTCCATTAGTGTAGAGATTACTTCGGTTAATTTAGCAATCAAGACAGCGTTGTCAGCACCATGTGATTCATTGAGTGATGATTGACCATTATTGAAGACACCTGGAGAAAATCTATTTTTTAAGACATCGTTATGGTGATCAGTGTTTGCTTTAGTTGGGCCTTCAACTGTTAACATTAGATTTTGTTTGGCTGCTGTATCTGAGTTATAACTGCCAGATGAACAAAGAGAAAAGTTGATCAGGTGGTGTATGGTTGATTATGTTTTGACATAATCATAATTTGTCCTGAATCACTGAACTCATTTAGAGTCTAATCTCTGACGTAAATGTATATTGTTGATTCCAGCATCACTGTGATTCTACAGCATAAGATCCAGAATTTTCTAAATAATCTAAAGGATTTCTAAAAAGTTGTTCTGATCAAACAAAATCCTTCTTTTAGGCACACACAGACATCAAGAATCAGTGTATGAATCTCAACAATGGTGACAAACAGAATATGCCATTAGGGAAAGGAAATTACTAAGACAATTCAGATCATAATTTATTCATACAGCAATGCATGATGGGAGCCATGAATGAGTTTTGATTGGTGGCACCCAGAATGCACTGCAACATGCTTTATTATTGTCACCATTGTTGAGATTCACAGGCTGATTATTGATGTCAGTGTGTCTAAATAAAATACAATTTCAATGTCTTCTGATCGGAACAACTTTAAAGAAATATTTTGGATTATATTGAAACCGTTGAAAACCATTCACTGTAGAATCACAGTCTGCTGTAATCAACAAGGTAGACATAACTCTCTAAATGAGATTTGTGATTCAGATCAAATTATGATTATGTCAAAACATAACCAACACCATCTGATCAACTTTTCTCTTTGTTCATCTGGCAGTCATAACTCAGATACAGCAGCAAAACAAAATCTAATGTTAACAGTTTAAGAGTCAAGAGCCCAACTAAAGTCAAGTCAAGTCAAGTCAAGTCATCTTCATTTATATAGCGCTTTTAACAATGGAGATTGTTTCAAAGCAGCTTTACAGAGATAAACATACAATTTACGGTAACAGAGATTGTTTTGGCTTTATAGCGATTTTTGAATAATGTTATTTTCAGCTAAAGTTGGTTTTGATTGATTCACTTCCCGCAAAATTATCATTTGTTATTACATTAGGGGCCACTAAGACGACGGCGTTCTCTCTAAACAGACTTTAAACCCGAACCTGTGACCTGATGGCGTTCACATGCGCATTAAAAATTGATTCTATAGTTATATTCGTTTGAATATGTGCGCGCAGGTTTGTAATTTCCCAACAAACCATGCCTAAACAAACTACTTGTCTTGCCTATAAATTTGATACAGAATTTTATTTTATCACTTCGGGGTACGCGAGCCGGAATTCACAGCGCTTTATCTGTAGAGTGGGAAAGGGATCCTCCATAGGGAGAGGATAGTGGATACTTCAGCACTGCATTGTCATCGGGTCCAGGCGAATCTCCTTCGTCAGATCTGGAGTGTGTGTGTGTGTGTCCAGGTCCTTCGTCAGATCTGGAGTGTGTGTGTGTGTGTCCAGGTCCTTCGTCAGATCTGGACACGGCCTGGATCTGGCAGGCTGCGGGAAAACCTCGGGATAAACAAAGACACTAAAGTTAGCGTAGATGCCATTCTTCTTATGATGTAACGAGTACATCTGGATTTAAGGGAAGTGTTCCCATATGAAGGTAAAATGATGACATAAAGAATCGCATGCGCAGGGTAAGATTTGTGAAAGTGTACATAAGATTGCAAGCGTAAGTTAAATTTGCGTGTGCAAGAGAAGATTTGTAAAGGTGTAAATCGTGTTTCAAGTGTAAGAAAAAAAATCTGCAACATTTTGCTGGTTTTCGTAAGTGTAATACATGTATTGTGATACTGCAGCTTCATGCTAACGCAAAATAAATAGGATCTGTACTCTTCTGACTTCCATTTTCCGCGCTTACACTTTTGGCACGTTTTTTGCGCACGAATGCGGCCAAAAGCATTGCAAGCCTGTGAACGGTGATTTGCAACCGAAAACAACAGTTTAAAGAACTGCAATTGTAAAACCAATCTGTATGCGTAAAAAATAAAATGTTGCAATTGTCTAAATGACTTGTGTGCGTAGGGTAAATGCTCCCGAAATAACCTGGTTTGTACAGTTCCGATTTCTGCGCTTAGAGTTTTGGCACGATTCTCTCACTCATTTGAGTTTTGCAAGCGCGAAGAGGAGGGCGGATCCACCTTCATCATGTAGCCAATCAAATGAGCTTCTCGCTGACACTCGATTTACTCTTATCTGATTGGTTCAATAAACACGTCAGTCTTCAGAACGCATATTTATCTTCATTTGGCTCATTCTCGTTACTTTTAATGCAAACATACATGTTAAATAAATACATAAATCATGATTGTTTAATAACCTGTGCACCATTAGGCGGATTACCTTGGGAGACAAAAATGGCCTCCTACGGTACCCCTTTTTCGAGAAGGGTCTGGCTGCAGACTTGCACTCTCAGACTTGCACTCTGAGACTTGCACGCTCAGACACGAGCGCTTCCGCTGCAAGTGACGTCATTTGCAATCGACACCTGCTCTCCGCTACCTGTGAACTCACTTGCAATCGACGGCGCATAGTGTGTCTCGTGGCAGATTGAGAACAATTCCAATGTCGTTAAAATTCGTTTCTGTAAGTATATATACATACACATATTCATACATAAATATAAACGCAATAAATATATATACATTTTCATTATATGATAAATAATACATTTTACCTTAATTTACACGATCGCTGATATACAAAAATATTAGGCCTAACAAGCCAACCACTCACGGTCTTAAATACATAAAGAAAGTATAAACTGTCTTTACATGACTTACACGTTGAAACCACTGTAGTTTGCCGTCCTGTTTTACGGTGAAAACATTTTTAGTAAAATGTAAAATACATGCAATATTCGATCATGTTTCGACCTCACGTCTCAGTTTTGCTCATTACATTTCAATGTAATTTCCTGTACAACAGTCTAATATCAATATTATCATTGGTTTCTTTCATTACAGATGCATCATGCACCATTCAGTCATTTTAGTTTCTGAAAGCCCCCCTGTACCACAGTGCACATCATGTTGCGCTTTGTATCACTGCAGTTTATGCCCTTCTCTGAAGCCAACCACCCTGAAAAAAATAAACCTACACTGGGAAGGCCATTTAAAAAAATCAATTGTTTTCCAAGGTAGGTGCATTAAACTATTGGACTGTAATTGTAGGTGCACAAGCACATTCACACATATTTTTCCTTCAAATAAACATAAGAGGGTTCTGCTCTGAAACAGTTCTCTAAACTGTTGTTTTCACTTGCAAATGGCTGTTCACAGACGTGCAATGCTTTTGTCCATATTTGGGCCACAAAAAAACTGCCAAAGGTGTAAACAGTAATTGTTTTAAACTTTTTTTTCTTAAGCTTGAAATGCAATTTACACCTTTAAAGCTTTTCTTGTGCATGCAAATTTAATTTATGCTTACAATCTTATGTACACTTTCACAAATTTTCCCTTACATATGCAAATCTTTTTGGGTTATGTATTGATGGGTTTTATAAGTAGTAGTCAACATTTAAAGTGGATCAAACAAGTTATTCGAAATTGTCCTAAGAAAAGAATGGGTATTGTTGTGGTTTTAGGCCATCATTAATGAAAGGTTTTGATCCACGTCAAATGTTTACTACTGTAATTGTATGGTTTTTATATTGATGCATTGATATAGTTTTTCCTGATTTTCATACTGTGCTTTATCAACAGGCAAAAGAATATGTTGTTGCCATTTGCCCTGTAGAATTCAGGCTCATTACCATTGTCCCAATTGCAGCAAAACTGTTTTGAGGAGATATGTTATGGAAGCTCACTTAAAAATATGCCCATCAAATGTACCCCTTCAATCCTCTAAAACTTCACCTGCGGTGGCTTCTCTGTCCTCAACGTCACCTGCACTGTCCTCACTGCCATCTACAGCGACACCTGCGGTGGCTTCTCTGTCCTCAACGTCACCTGCACTGTCCTCACTGCCATCTACAGCGACACCTGCGGTGGCTTCTCTGTCCTCAACGTCACCTGCACTGTCCTCACTGCCATCTACAGCGACACCTGCGGTGGCTTCTCTGTCCTCAACGTCACCTGCACTGTCCTCACTGCCATCTACAGCGACACCTGCGGTGGCTTCTCTGTCCTCAACGTCAGGTTCACAGTTGCCAAAAAGGCAAAATGTGGTTAAATGCCCACATTGTTCCCTCACTGTACTAAAAAAGAACTTGATAATCCACATTAACAGAAAACATACTGACCATTCGAAAGATATTACAATGCACTCGCATCTTTCCAGTGTGTGTGTTGATCCCTCAAATGGACTGTCAGCAGTTCAAAGAAGTGGTCATGGTTTCACTATACCAGTTCATGTTCAGAGAAAGACATGGGGCAAAGCTCATTATGTTAGATGTGAGTTGGAGGAGTGTCGCCAGTACCAGCTACTTGCTCACCGGAGTGGACACACGTTTAGTGTCTGTGAACACCTTCGTTCACTGGATTATTGTTTTGAGACAGCATTTGAGGAGCACCTGGAACCAAGAGTCCTTGATGAGATGGTGGAGCTTAAATTCATAGGAGAGTCAAAGAAGGCAGTTTGTTTGAAAAGACAAAAAATAGCTCAGACAGCTCATGCTCCATTTTCAGTGTTGGTGGCATTAGGTGAATCTCAAAAGCAAATCACTCTCTCCATACATGAGCCTACTGTTCATCACTATAATCGCCTTGGTAGAGTAATGGTAACATACAATTCAACTGCAAGTACTTGGCACTGCCCATGTGCAAAGCCACGAGTGTCTTGCCCTCACAAAAACATAGCTAAATGGCACTTATTCCAAACAAATAAGACCTTGTTCACAACACACAAAAATTCTAAATCAAGTGACGCCTTGGGTTCCCAGCCCTCAGAAGAGCACATCTTCACTTCCCCAATTGACCTTCAAAGCACTGTGCAATATATATATAATAAGAAGAAAATTCCAGCTAATCTTCCAGAAGCAGCAACCAAATCAAAGGAATTTTCATCAACTTATCTTCCAGTTGAAACGATGTGTATGATCTGCAGTGGTGAAACTGCACTTGACATGCCACTGCTGATTACTGCAAAAGCTAAAATTGTCACCATGGAAAGTGTCATTGAGAGTAAGTTCAACATTCAAAAATGTATGTTCACTAGTTATATTAAATTGTATCATAATCATTCATTAATGTTACTTGCACTTACTCTTTTTAGACATCTCTACTTACACCAGAAGATGCCCAGGGTGTAATATGATTTATAGGTACCAGGAATGGCAGGATGGTCTCCACAATTTTGATGATCATGTGCTTCTGAGTCTCGAACTGTGTCTGTACCTAAGACACAGTTTACAGGTTTGTCTTTATTGCATAGTGTTTAATGACACACATACCTATCCAATAATTAAGCTTTAAAAAAATTCAGTTGACCCATTCCTGTTATGTCTATTCCAGAACCATGTATCAGTTTCCAGGGCTATAGATACTTTGGAGCGCCTCCGGAGAATAAAATACCCCAACAGAGACACCATAATCCATGGTTATGGTCATTTTGAGGCCTTGACAGATACCGAATACTTGTATTCTTGTGTCAATTGTGGTTACCATCCTCCCGTGGTCATCATGGACTTGCACAAGAAGGGTGTTTTTAGCATGTCAGGTAAGAGTTTGTTTTCTTTTTTAGATAGTAACCAGAGTAATGAAATGTTAAAGTACTTTTCTTGAAATACTATCTATCCGCCAGTACGACGAACAACCGACTATGTATCTGTCTGTCTCACTTTGTTTGTTTCTTTTTTGTAAGTGAGTGACCTCAAAGAGCCTCCAGCTGATTTTAGAGGGGAAGTTGACATTGAGGATTTCTGGAAATCAGTCAATCTTGAGATGATTGCCCGAGGATTTGTCCCCAGTAAGTGTTTTTCTTTTTTTTTACCAACTATAAATTCCTCTTTGTTTTGGTCTCCTCTGGGAATGATTTATTCAATTTTAATCTAATTTTTTTTCCCTCTGAAATGTGTATCAATTTTCATATTATGTAGACTAATAAATGTACATGTGCATCAGGCCGGGCCAAAAATCCATTTGCTGTGCAACCTAGCTATGAAAGGTGGGCTCCATGGATAGGAAGCAAGACTAGGAAAGATAACACTGTATTGAATACAGAATATGCTAAAGTTGTTACAGCGAAGGTCACATCAGCTGAAGCTCAAATGATGAATGTCTCAGAAGACCGTCTTGTGGATGAGCTGATGAAGCAGAAGGTAGAAATCTTCATAAAAATCAACTTCACTTGAATCATGTGATCTTGAGAAAGAAGCATTGTTCTGACAATGTGCTTGCATTATTTAACAGGTCAGTGTTGTCCGAAATCTATGCAAGGCCTGTAATATTGATTCTAAAGGTTCTCGTATGGATCTAGTTTCAAGATTAAGAGCGGAGATGCAGAACAGGCAGTCATATGACAAAATGTTCCAGAAAATCTGGGGAGCATCAGGTGGGCATATTACTTTAATGAGATGATAATTGAGAGATGATCATTTTACATGTCCTTATTCAGTTTTTATTATGGCTTTTCCAGGTGGCTGGTCAGTTATCCTATGCCCACATGGTGTGGTGTATAGTATAAAGTTCAATTTGAGAGCCGAAAGTCCCAGAGATTTTGCGGACCTGTTGTTGTCATGGAAGCACATTCCTAATGTTAATGTCTATGACTTTGCGCGAGGCTTGGCCACACATGGTAATTTGCGTGTACCCACTGCTATTCCATTTCAACCTCATGAAGGGAGACTAGCTGAGCCAACACCAGAGAACATAAGTTCAGCAAAGAAGGGCAAACTAAACGTCTCTCTTCCTTGGTTGTTTGAGAAGACAGACAATTTGAATACCAAATGCCATCCCATCACTGGATCATCTGAGCACTACGTGTTATATGACAAACTTCATGAATCGAACACAAAAGACCCCCAGGAAGTACTCAGAAGAATCAGCCTGGTCCCAGAGCTACAGGGTTGGCTAAATAGTCAAATAGCAGAACAGTTTTTTGCAAGCTTGCGAAAAAGCAACTATTTCCTGAACAACATGGCACCATCAACGCATATCTTTATGATGCGCAACATCATTCATCATAAGAACACATCCACAAACCAGAAGCTTCTGGAAGTACAGCTGCAACGTGGTCACAGACCTCATGGAATTGAAGATATCATCCTGTCTGACATGGGACAAGCTATTCTAGGTCAGTAGCCAATAGTTATGCTGCATTGCTTTCTTTTATAAACCATGACTTTACAATAGTAACCTTGTTTTACCCTGCTTTTCTTAGCCCCACGAGCCAGTGAAAGAGAAACCATCAGGCAACATCCACATCACATAAACCTGGACATTAGTGAGGGAAATTTTTTCTCCTTTTGACTTTCAATGATTTTTGCCTTTTTGCTAATACTACCTTTTTAACATGCAGAAGACTGTGGGCCTCAATGTGAAGCATTGACCAAGTGTGAAAATATTTCAGCCTGTCGAGCTTCATGGACTTTGGGAAATCATCCAGCTCAAAAAGAACTAGTTAGTTTTAATAAATTATTAATACAGCTCTGTTTAACTGTGGGATTTTGAATGTTGAAACCTTTTTTTTTTTGTTTATAGCTAAACTACATACTGGACATTGAGAGACCAGGAAAGGAACTGATCGTTCGAACAGCGAATGCTGTCCTTAACCGTGCTGACTTTTGGACACTGGGCTTTAACAGAGACATGGAGTCAACTGTAAGATTACAGCTGTTTTACATTGCTTTATATATTTGTTGTTACATGTATTTATAATTAATATTGTAATTATTATTTTTATTTTTTTCAGATTGGAAATGGTTGTTTTCAGTTGATTAAAAGCATTGCATACTCAAAGGTATTTTAATTATATATATATATATATATATATATATATATATATAGTTACTTTGAATATTGTACAACTTGAAGGTATTTCTGTTTATACAATATTGCAATAGTTGAGTTGACAGTACATATTTTGAATGGCGCCTTCTACACACAATACCCTGCAGGGCAAGAACATTTATGTAGCTAATCTTCATGTTGTACCAACATGGCTGCCACCAAACAACTGTGATCCATTTTTGAGTCTACCTGTAAGTACATGTTTTTCTCTTCCCTGTTATGCATGCTGTTATGATGTGTTGACTAAAACTTTCTAATTCATGTCAGGATGATGCTCACTTGAAAGATGCCCTTGTGATTCCGATTTGGACACCAGGACACTACTAGTTGTGTGTACGTATTCACACGGCATTTAGTGAATATTAAAAAAAAGTCGTCTTTGCATGCCCGTAGTGCTTTGATTTCAGTGCATGTATAACTGCAGAAAGTACCAAATAGATGTAAATGTACACATTTTCTAAAATATACAACAAAAAAAATATATGTGCTGGTAATGTTATTTACAGAAAAAACAAAACTGTACTTTTTTGTTTAGGTTTTGAAGCCAGCCCAGAAAGTAATTCTCTTTTTAGACTCTAAATGTTTTGAGACACCACTCGGATTTGGTAACCAGAGATACAAAGCTCTTTTGAGGTTTTTGGACAAATTTACTTAAAATGCGCGGTTGCGCTTTTGTTCAGAGAAGGTCACGTTCATATGACCTGTCTCTACGCTGCAAGATCATCTTATTTCAGGGATTGTTCAGTTGGAGCTGTTTTTCAACTGTATGAAGGTTTGTACTTGTTCTAATGTACTTCAGGTTTCTCTGACCTTTTTTGTATTAGTGATGATTTCAGATTTAAACACCTTTGTTTCATTGTGACAGCTTATGGTCTAAGAAATCTGTGTGATCTGACAATGCTTGCATGTTCAGTTGTTCACTAATAGTCACAGTTCTGTGACTTATTTCATGAAGTTCATAGTATTGTATGTATTGTTCAGATGTTGTTTTCCTATATTTTGCATGAAGGTTTGTTCTCGTGTTCTTGAACTGGTTTCTAAGAGGTTACTGAGAGTACTAGGGGATCCCTATCTGATTCAAGCTCATTTTGTAATCAATATAATGCTAATTTTATCTACAATTCATTTTACATAGTTGCAGGCCATATTTAAAAATATGGAACCCCTAGCTCTTTCACTGAATGCAGTTTGAGAAACTGTTCTACAGATTTAAATGTGCATGAAGGTTATTAAGAAAAAGCTGCTAATGTTAAAAAGAACACAATCTGTAATCAACAGGGATATTGCAAACAGGATAACGCCTGGGAAATGGGCTGAAAAGACAGGCCTTGATTTAGAGGTAAATTTGATCCAAGTTTCAAAGTGTTACTTATTGAAATTTTAGTCACTAATGTATTTTGCTATATTAAAGGGGTTTCCAGGGCAACCATATGGTAATGACTGCGGTGTCTTCATGTTAATGGTAAGATTTTTTTTTTTTTCATCATCTGGCTATTTTTAATTCTCTTTTGATGCCTCATCATGTTCCCCTACCCCTCCCACCTCCCCCCTGTATAGTCTGCATTTTACCTGGTGATGGATTCCTCATTTGACTACACAATTGTGAGTACTTGTTTACAATAATGTTGAGTGTGATTTTAAAATGCAAAGGGGTAATAATTACTTTCATGTTTTGTGCAGCTGGACATGCCAGAACTGCGGAAATGGTGGTGTGTGATGTTGATGGAGAACTATGGTCTGGATAGGTACAGTATTTCTTTATTTTTTTTAAATATAAACAAATAAATAATGGAACAATGTGTAATATTGTCATGCTTTACAGCCATGGAAAGGTTTTTGCACACTTTACCGAGGAGTCTAAAGCCTTCCTGAGGGGTGATCGACAACCAGTTTTTAGGCTAAAGAAAAGGAAGTTTGAGGATGCCTTTCAGGTGAAAGCATATACTAGGGGATATGACACTTAAGTCATATTACATTGTGAATGTTTGATTTGCTTATGCTGTGGTGTTTGACTTGCAGGTAGAGCCACAACATCGGGTTCAGGAATTACCATCACAGGTACTGTGTAGTTGGTACTCAGAAAAAAAGCAAATTATCTTTAAATAAAAACGTATAAAGTTAACACAGACTTAAATGTAATATTAATTTATTTGTATTTTATATATTGTTAGGGAGATGTACTGCATCCTGTGTTGGAGGATGCACCACTAGAATCATCACAAGAGGTACAGTGTTTTGTTACATGACTAGCAACAAAGTCATAATAATTGTAAATAGTTGTTGTTTTTGTTTTTTGTTGTAAATGTGTTTGGTTTATCACAGTTGTATCTCCCTCGTTCTCTGTGTTATTTTACAGAGTCGATTGATGCCAGATTTGAAGATAGCCAGCAAGTGGTGTTTGGATCAATCTAGTGCACTGCATGGTTCTGTTGAGTTGCCCAAAGTACTGTGTATGGAGGAACAAGATGTTGCGGAAGCCATTGAGAGATTGGAGAAGGCTGAGTTTCCACAGGACAGAATCGATGCTCTGGAACCCTTTTGCTTCATCTTTAGTGTAATGAATGACATGCAAATATTTCTTGAACATGTTGATGTCATGAAATTAAAGGTAAACTGTCGAACTACACTAGAGTAAAGTGAATAATGTGCCAATGTGTTTTTATATATTGTCTATTTGTACCTCGTATTTGTCTGTTTTGCACATTAACAGTGTGTAATAATTGTAAATTGACATTTACAATAAAAAGAAGAAAGAAATGCATCATCTTGATGTTTTTCATTTACAAACTGTTCCCACAAAGTTGGGAGCATGAAATTGTCCAAAATGTTTTGAAAATAATTAAAAATAATTTAATATATAATAATAGTAAAAATAATTTATTTCTTTTGATTTCCAAGTGATCAATTTATGTACAAGTGTTTTCCCACATGATTATTGGCTGTAGGTCATCAGTAAATTAATTAATCCCAAATGAAACAAGAGCTGTTAGTTTTGAATGATGTGTGTAATGTAGAGAAATGTGTTTTGCAAAAAGTTTGATTTTCAAATGAAAACAGTGCAAAGCATATAATGTCCTTGTATTTTTGCAGACTTGGTCTAAAGATTGGGTACATGAGTGAATGGTTTCACTGAGTGAGCCTAAAAATCCACTTGTAGTGTCTTCTTAGCAATTTGAACAAACTGTCAACAAAATGACAAATGACGCCTTAACACGACCAAAAGGAGCGTGTCTACGCGTTCAAAATAAACACGTAAAAAATTGCCGCGGACAAACAAATAGTGCGTGTTGACGCGGTCAAATTCCACGCGTTTCGTTTAAAGACTATTACGATCGCGTTCCGTAGAGAGCAGGCGTCGATTGCAAGTGACGTCACTTGCAGAGGAAGCGCTCGTGTCTGAGAGTGCAAGTGACGTCACTTGCAGAGGAAGCGCTCGTGTCTGAGCGTGCAAGTCCGAGAGTGCAAGTGACGTCACTTGTCTGCAGCCAGACGCTATTGCCTTTTTCTGACAGTGTACTCTTAGGAGATATCATTAGGAAGCATGGCATTAGTTTTCACTGTTATGCTGATGATACTCAGCTCTATATTTCTTCACGCCCTGACGAAACTTACCAATCCACAAAATTAACGGAATGCATAGCTGATATTAAAAACTGGATGACTAGTAATTTCGTACGACTAAATTCTGAAAAAACAGAGTTTCTAATTATTGGGCAAAAAACTTCCACACGTAACCCAGAATACTGTCTAACACTCGATGGCTGCTCTGTCAAGTCCTCGTCGTCGGTTAAGAACCTGTGTGTGTGTGTGTGTGTGTGTGTGTGTGCCACTGAGCGTCAGCAGGGGGCAGTGCAAGGAAATGAAATGTCAGATAAGGCAGAAAAAGAAGCCATAAAAAACAATGACATTAACTTAATTGCCTAAGTAAGACTGAAATCAAGAGTATTATTAATAAAAGGTTGAAGGAGAAGAAAGTTTGATGGTTTTATAGCATTCAAATGAAAGAAGGAGAGAGGAGATAATAATTTGGACACACAAGACTAAACAGCACACTTTATAAAATGTGTAAACATGAGACGAGAAGTTGTGAACATTTTATGCTATACTGTCAGAAATACGAGGCTGAAAGAAGGATTATAATGCAAAATCCTAGCAAAAAATAAAAACGCAATTTATGCTAGGAGATATTTCACACAATAACTCGGAAAATGAATGTTATAGTTTACTTATTATCTTAAAATAACTAATTTGTGGGAGAGGATAAAAAAAAGGAAAAAGGAAGGGAGTATGTCATTTTTTTATCCACACACTCCTTACCAGTCGGTGGCAGTAATACACCATTCGACAATACAATAAAGCTCCAGGAAGAAGAAGAAGAAGAAGAGGAAGAGGAGCTCGTGTGTGTGTGGCTCCGCCAGGCCTCGCTTCTCTGCGGTTTTAAGGTTATTATGAAGTATGTGTTTTACCTCTGAACGGTGTTTTCTAATGTGTCTGTGATCTAAATCAGGTTTATTGTACTGTAATTGTAATTGCGTGGGTTTTAGTTCTCTATCTCGAGATGCAGGCGCGAGTGTCGCACAGTAACGCACGTGGACGAGTTTTATTAATATAATATAATAATTGTTTACTCGAATGATTTTGGTGTTTCTACAAGTTTTATGTGCTCTTAGATTTTACATCCATTGTCATTTTATTCTGTTGATGGTTTTTGTAGTTTGTGTTAGTTTTAAAGTCCCCCTGGCTGTAGTCAATAATTTTATCCCTTAAAACTCATCTTTGATCACCAAAATGACATTTAAACTTTTTTTTTCATTGAAAAATTGTCTTAACAATTTAAAATATCTTGAATGTAACTCGACACCCTCGCCTCATTTATGCCGCGTTCCAGGCAACCCGTAACCCGTGTTTTTCCAACTCGTAACTGGGAGTACATCGATCTAGTACGAGTTCACGGATGGGAAGTCACGGGTTTGACTGCCGTTCCAGTGCACTTTCACGGGTATAAGGTTGGAAAAACACTGGTTACAGGTTGCCTGGAACGCGGCATATACGCGGTTCTATGAATATGCAGATGAGCCCCGCCTCCACTCACTCCCTCAGCTCAGAGATCCACTGGTTGACGATCACACGTTGATCTGATTGTTACAAGGTCGTTTGTGACGTCAGAAACACCAGCGATTTCAAACCGTGACGGTGTTTTTGTATATATATTTTTTTATTTGTTTTAACTGTTGTTTTTCTCTCTCTCTCACAGCGAGGCTCCTGCAGATCGAGGTGAGATTGACTTCTGTGTGTGTGTGTGTGTGTGTGCGAATCTTCTCGCCTGTCGGGCCTGTCAGTGGTCAGATCAGGGCTAGCCATTCGCTAGATGAACAAGCCAGCTCGAGACGCTCAGATCCGCTGATGTGTGGCATCTGTTCTCCTCCTGCACCGCTGGCCACATCTGTGTTCCTCAGGCACTTCACACACTCCTCAGACTCCACACACTCCACACACTTCATACACTCCACACACTCCACACACTTCACACACTCCACACACTTCACACACTTCACACACTCCTACTCCACACACTGTTACACTCCTCACATTTAACAAAAATGTGTTAAGCGTGATCATCTCCGTATAAACTTCAAAAACGTGAATCTGTATAAACGCTGACGCCGTGCTCATGTATTGTGTGTTTAGTCTATAGATATGAGCGTTTGAATGTGTGTAGTCTTTCTCTACAAAGTGACCGACAAATTACCATGTCTGGTCTAAAAAATTCACAATACAGAATTTTTAGTCGTTTCCGTGGATCAGTAACAGTGTCGGCTCGCATCCGGCACACGTGACTCCACCGGACCTGGGCCGACACTGCTTCTGTCTGGGTTAATGTGCTGTGGACCTGGACGAGCAGAAACACTGTTAGTAAAGCTGTCTCTCTCTCCATCAGGAGCATCAGCGACCCGAAGAGCTCGAACACACCCGCAGGAGTCCAGTGCTCTAATGCTCTTCTGCATCTCTTTACTTCATAATAAACATGTAAATCATAGACACAATTGTAAGTAACTGTTATTGTCCTGTTTATTACTGTGAAACGAGCTGTACTGTATAAAGCTGGAGAAATAAAGCTGACTATTTAAAATACACAGGTTACGTTTCATACATTTGTTTAATATATTTTCTTTTAGTGTGATTGACTTGAAGTGATTATTTAAAATGTTTAATTTTGAAGTGATGATTTCTCTAAAATAAAGCAGTTTTGTAAGTGCTGTTCAACCCTTTGACCACCAGATGGCCACAAACTAAAAACAACAGTAAAACTAAATATGCTGTGTGTGCATTAATAATTCATCCGCACTGTCTCATCATGAAGGAGATGCTGTATATAAATATAACATTTTTCTATTTCTGAGATGTTAGAATGGCTTATCAACAAACTTCATGTTCATCCTGAGTGATTTACACCTGATGATGGTTTTCATGTCTTGAATTGTTCTTTAATGCCATGAGAAACAGATTAATATTTTGAGAAATTATTTCTAGTCTCATTTTATAACTGGGCAAAGCTGTCTCTCTCTTTCTATAGTCCAAGCGGAAAAGAGGCTTTTAATGGTCTAAAGAACATGCTTAATTCCCTTCACTTCAGCACCAACGCAACAGCTAAACACAAGTTATCGAACATAAAACAAACTTATTATGCACTATTGCCACTTGTTGAGAAAAAACAAAAAAAGCAGTAGCCTATAGAAATACATCTAGCCTACTAATGCAAACTTTAAAGTTATTTTAAGACGACGCACATAGTTCAGACGTATTAGTACCACGTAAAATGTGTATAAATAGAAAAGAGTCCGAAAGTTTAAGAACCGCTGATAAACAAAATATCACGCTTCGGTAAATCTTTATAATTACATAGGTCAAAATTATGCCGTACTCGGTTATAATTTTGAGATTAAAAATTGAAATCATGAAATTAAAAAAATCGATATTATAACATTAAAAAAATCGAAATAATGCCTTTCTCTGTTGTGTGACGCACATCCGGTGACGTCACACGCGCGCAGCCGCAAGGAGTCCGAGAGAGAGAGACAGACACCTCAGATCACGTGCTTCCTCATATAAAGTCCTCATAAATGACACACACACACACACACACAGAATGATGTTAGCGCGCTGTCTGCGGTCTCCAGCTCCTCGCGGGCTCCTCAGAGTCGCAGGCTTCCGCTCGTCTTTACAGCAGAAGGACACACAACAACTCACAACAGCAGCAGCAGAACACACCGCTACACACGCGGAGCTCCAGACACACACAGCACGAGGTCAGGCGCTCACCGACACACAACTCCTGTCCGGCTCATTAACGCCAACTGCTAAATAAAGTAATAAAAACACATCGAGCACGTTCATCTTACAACTCTCATTATTGCAGCGCAAATCTCTAATGTCAGTGTTGAAATATGGAGGGTCTTAAAATAGGTTCCATTTTCATGCAAAGTGTATATATATTCTGTTCATTTTTAGGTGAAACTAAGCCTATTTAAAGATTGTTAGAGATTACATGTACTGTAACTGTAGTAATAATGAATTATGCATAATTAGATGCAGTTAAAGGGACAGTTCACCTAAAAATTCCCAAAAGTTCTGTCATCATTTTCTCTCCCTCGTGTTCCAAACCTGTATGAGTTTCTTTCTTTTGTCGAACACAGAGATATTTTGAAGAATGTGTGTCACCATACAGTTGTTGGACCCCATAGACTTCCACAGTGTTTTAGTGAAGTGTTCCTGTTGTTGTGTGTGTGTGTGTGTGTTCAGGGTTTGACGTGGGTCTGCTGGTGTCGGCCCTGAGGCAGGAGAACGCTTCTGACATCTGTGTCATCAGGGTCTCACCTGAGCTCAGGTACACCGATCACATGATCATCGTGAGCGGATCGTCCCCGCGACACCTCAGCGCCATGGCAGAGAGCGTGCTCAAAGCGGTAAGGCCGCGCGCTGGACCACTAGCGGAAACACACACTGAATCGAGATCTATGGAAGCTTGTTTTCAGCTGAGAATAAAACAATAAACTCAGAATTGTGAGCAATAAACTGGGAATTGTGAGTTATAAACAGGGAGTCGCGGGGGGAAAAGTCAGAATTACAATTCATAAATTGGGAATTAAAAGTTCTAAAATCAGAATTGCAAGAAATAAAGTCAGAATTCCGATTAATAAACTGTAAATTGCAAGAAAAATGGTGAGAAAGACGCAGTTCCCTTTTTATGGTTTATTCAGGCAGAACCGCTTCCCTAGACCCGGATGACACGCAGAGCTCGGGTCAGTGGAGCGGTCCGGCTTTGACCCGGCTCAAACACTCTTTGTGTTCGCAGTTTAAGTTCCTGCGTAAGAACGAGGAGCGGCACGTTCGGCTGGAGGGCAGAGACTGCGACGACTGGAAGTGCATCGACTTCGGTTCGTAGCGGCTGCGAGCGTGTGTGTGTGTGTGTGTGTGTGTGTGTGTGACTGACCGTGTTCTGTCCCGCAGGATCCATGGTGCTTCACCTCATGCTGTCGGACACCAGAGACACGTATGAGCTGGAGAAGCTCTGGACACTGCGCTCGCATGACGAACAGCTCCAGCGCACGCCAGAACACACACTCCCCGCAGACTTCATCCTCGACATGAAGAACAACTGACCCCAGAACACACACTTCATCCTCGACATGAAGAACAACCGACCCCAGAACACACACTTCATCCTCGACATGAAGAACAACTGACCCCAGAACACACACTTCATCCTCGACATGAAGAACAACTGACCCCAGAACACACACTTCATCCTCGACATGAAGAACAACCGACCCCAGAACACACACTTCATCCTCGACATGAAGAACAACTGACCCCAGAACACACACTTCATCCTCGACATGAAGAACAACTGACCCCAGAACACACACTTCATCCTCGACATGAAGAACTGACCCCAGAACACACACTTCATCCTCGACATGAAGAACAACCGACCCCAGAACACACACTTCATCCTCGACATGAAGAACAACTGACCCCAGAACACACACTTCATCCTCGACATGAAGAACAACTGACCCCAGAACACACACTTCATCCTCGACATGAAGAACTGACCCCAGAACACACACTTCATCCTCGACATGAAGAACAACTGACCCCAGAACACACACTTCATCCTCGACATGAAGAACAACTGACCCCAGAACACACACTTCATCCTCGACATGAAGAACAACTGACCCCAGAACACACACTTCATCCTCGACATGAAGAACAACCGACCCCAGAACACACACTTCATCCTCGACATGAAGAACAACTGACCCCAGAACACACACTTCATCCTCGACATGAAGAACTGACCCCAGAACACACACTTCATCCTCGACATGAAGAACTGACCCCAGAACACACACTCCCCTCGGACTCCATCTGTGGGAGAACAGCTTTAGGGAATGTAAATACTCTCAGAAAATCCCGTTTTGAGCTGCTAACTTTGAATAAAAGGATTTAATTCACAAATATTGTGCGAGTCGAATATAAATGTGTGTTAATAACTTCTGCTTGATAAATCAAAGATGCACATGGTATAACTATGATAACAATAACACTAATGATAATGATAACTATAAGGAAGAGCATAATGTTAACTAATAATAGCAATAACTATAAGTAATAACAATAATGTTAACTATAACAAAAACTAACAATAACGACAGACACCCAACCTGCAGAAAGTCCTTTGAGGGAGTTAACCCGAATTTAACCCTCTGGTGCTCTTCAAAAGAAATAAAAAAAAACTTCTTTTTTTTTTTTACTTGATCGGAATGGTACGAAAGGTGGTAAAGGTTCTGGCACTTGCTGAGTAAACACAATAAATCATGGACAGGATTTGAAAAGGTTAAATGAACACGCCTTAACGCGGCGCGAACTGACGCCAAAGTTCAGACGCGTCAATGCACAAAAAGCACCAAAAAAAATCACTCGCGCGTAACGTGAGTTTCCCCTAGTGGCAGCGTGCGGAACTGCAGCCGAACACACACTCGCTGAACGCTCGTTTACTGAGAGATCAGCTCACATGCGGAACACACACACTTGTTTAGATTTATGGCTTAGATCTTCTTGCAGTTTTTCTTGAGTAAAATGTGTTTTTGAAAATATATAACCAAATATAGTAAATTCCTTTCATTGAAACAAAGAAACTGAAAAATTCGGCCATTTTTGAAGGCCAGGTGGAGAGCACCAGAGGGCTAAAGCAGGGTGGATTGGCTGCCAGAGTTTTCCATCGTTACAGAACTCTATAGCTCTGGCTACAGTTGTGCTGAGGACAAAAAAAACTGTGTCCGCTCAATTGTGCCCTTTCTTGCAAGAAAATGAGATTATGAAAAATTTCAGTCAGGATTCAGACCGCATCATAGCACAGAAACTGCGCTAGTTAAAATTACAAATGATTTAATTCTAGCTTCTGATGCTGTATCTCAATACTAGTTCTACTCGATCTTAGCGCTGCGTTCGACACTATCGATCATAAAATACTCTTGGATCGACTACAAATCTACACTGGTGTTCAGGGACAGGCATTAAGCTGGTTCAGATCGTACTTATCGGACCGTTACCATTTTGTTTGTTTAAATGGGGAAATTGGAAGATAACGTCAGTAGACCATGGAGTGCCGCAAGGATCGGTGCTAGGCCCTCTGCTATTCTCAATATATATGCTGCCACTTGGTAATATTATAAGAAAACATGGAATTAATTTCCACTGTTATGCTGATGACACTCAATTATATATTTCATCACGGCCAGATGAAAACACTAACTTATCTAAATTGACAGAGTGTCTTAAAGATATAAAATGCTGGATGACGTGTAATTTCCTGCTATTAAATCCAGATAAAACGGAGGTATTACTTGTTGGGCTAAAAAACTATCCACAAAACCTCTTACAATACAACTTTAATTTAGAAGGATGTCCTGTTACTTTATCCACTACAGTAAAAGACCTGGGAGTTATACTAGACCACAACTTGTCTTTCGAAAATCATATTTCATATGTTACAAGAACTGCCTTTTTCCACCTTAGAAACATTGCTAAATTACGTAACATGCTATCTGTCTCTGATGCAGAAAAGTTAGTTCATGCATTCATGACCTCGAGACTAGATTACTGTAATGCTTTATTAGCCAGTTGTCCTGCATCCTCAATAAACAAGCTACAGTTAGTGCAAAATGCAGCCGCTAGAGTTCTTACTAGGTCAAGAAAATATGATCATATAACACCGATTTTATCATCTCTGCACTGGTTACCTATTAAGTTCCGTATCAATTACAAAGTACTATTACTGACCTATAAAGCCCTAAATGGTTTAGCTCCTGTGTATTTAATGGACCTTCTATCGCCATACAATCCATCGCGTTCTTTAAGATCACTAAATTCGAGGCTTCTAGTCATTCCTAGGATATCTAAGTCCACCAAAGGAGGGAGGGCGTTCCCACATTTAGCTCCTAAACTCTGGAATAGCCTTCCTGATATTGTTCGAGGCTCAGACTCGCTCTCCCAGTTTAAAACTAGATTAAAGACGCATCTCTTTAGCCAAGCATTTACATAATGCTTACCTTTTATACCACTGTTGAATCAGATCAACTGCATTTAATACTATAAAACTTGAAGAGACTGTAGGTTATCTGTATAGGTTGCATAGTATTTGCAGTCATTACGTTCCTGTATATATTGCGTGAATGACGGGTGGTTGGGCAGATATTGTGTTGCGGTAGGTAGTATGCCATACGGAACCGTTGTCCACTGAAACTGCCTATTCACGCACCAGTGGGGCTCGACAGCCTTAGTCAACGGGTTGGCGCGTATGGTTGGGCTGCGGAGAGATTGTGAGATTGTGGTTAGGTCTCAGCAGCAGGAGGGACGTAGAGGTCAGTAAGCTGGGCTGAGTTGAGTGGGGGACGGAGGGGGGTGATTTTGGGACGCAAGAGTCACTGTCTTCATGTTTTATCATCTACGCTCGTGTTATGGAAATCATTATGAACAGCAGCTACACTAATTATTATCCCCTTTGCTTTTCTGCTGTTATCTCGGGATGCGAGTCCCGAGGAAAATGGCGTTCGTCAGCTCCAGTTTGTATCCAGCCTCTCACGGAGACTTCAGATGCTCCAATCACAAAGCCTATGAAGTGACGACTCAACACGGGCGATATGGACTCTCTATGGTGGACGGCACTGATCCTCAACAACTCGTCTTAAGACCGGCGTGATTACTTGGACTTCCAAAAAATACTCTAAATGTTCCGATCCAATCTGACTTGTAATGCTGCCCGAATCATGCACTGTTCCTTCGTTGGCCAGAGAAGAACTGGCCCCCCGACTGAGTCTGGGTTCTCCCAAGGTTTTTTTCTCCATTCTGTCCCTGATGGAGTTTGGGTTCCTCCACTGTTGCCTTGGCTTTTGGCTGCTTAGTTGGGGACATTTAACATTTAATATTCAATAATATTATTGATCTGCCTTACTTCAGGTGGACGCTGACGCAATTTTCCTTTAGAAACAAACTTTGTTGTATTATTTTCATGTTATCACTGTGAAGCTGCTTTGATACAATCTGTATTGTAAAAGCGCTATACAAATAAAGGTGACTTGACTCATATTCTCAGAGAATTAACTTTAAAATCAACTTTACAGCTATAGAAGAATAAACAGGACACAAACATTCTGTGAGTAAATGAGTTTATTTGTCAAGAGAATCACAGTAACATTACAAATCAAAGTGATGAAGAAACTAAAACAGAGCCGGCTTTAAAAAGTGAGTCCTGCAGTGTCACATGATCTGCCATCAGTCACATGATCAGTCACATGATCAGTCACATGCTGATTTCTGCGGCTCCTCGTTCCTCATCTGACCCAGAGTCTTTCGGAGCGGATGAGGCCATGAATGACGACGCTACCTGTGTGTGTGTGTGTGTGTGTGTGTGTCTACGGTGCCATCCAGAAGGGCTGCGGCGTGTGTGTGTGTGTGTGTGTTTTGGGCCGGTGAGGAGAAGGCGAGAGGTACGTATATCCTTTCGAGGGTCCGTGATCGTCCTCTTCATCCGAGGAATCTCCGGCGTACGCCACCAGCCCGGCCCGGAAGCGCTTCACCTGCGGCTCTGATGACACCAGAAACCAGAGACAAGCACACAAACAACACCATACCAGCAATCAAGGAAACAGGAAGTTAAACAACCGCATGTCATTGGAAGCGTCCAATCAGGAGGCGGAAGGGAACGAGGCCCCGCCCATCCAGCATCCCCCCGCAGGGACATGAAAGAGAGAGAGAAAAAACACAGAGAAAGAGAGAGAACACAGAACACAAGAGAGACGCCGTTAGTGTGGAGTCACACGGCACGGCAGGGGAGGAGCCTCAAACTCAACTGACCAATCACGGCCCTCAAGCTGAAGCGTGTCATTTCCTGTGAAACGCCACACTTCAGCTTTACCTGTGCTAATGATACAGTCCCGCTGCTGCAGCTCATCTGTGTGTGTGTGATGACAGACATCAGCAGGAGTGTGTGTGTGTGTGTGTGTGTGTGAAGCGTCTTACCCAGAAGGCTCGGCGGCGCCGTCTTCTCGTCTGCTTTCTGAGATCTCAGTCCGTTGAGCGGCGCTGACACACACGGCATGATCGTTCTGCTGCTGCGCAACACACACACACACACACACACACACCAAAATCAACATGATCACATGATTAACGTTCACTTTCAATACAGAAGATTATGATAATGTTTATAATATTGTTTATAATATCATGTAAATATAAGTGAATTTTGATCACATCATTCGCATTTACATTAGTGTGATGAGAGAGTGTGTGTGTGTGTGTGAGAGTGTGAGAGTGTGTGTGTAAGTGAGTGAGTGAGAGTGTGTGTGTGAGAGAGTGTGTCTGTGCGTGTGTGTGAGAGAGTGTGTGCGTGTGTGTGAGTGAGAGAGAGAGAGTGAGTGAGTGAGAGTGTGTGTGAGAGTGTGTGTGTGAGAGTGTGTGTGTGAGAGAGAGAGAGAGTGTGTGTGTGTGTGTGTGAGAGAGAGAGAGAGAGTGTGTGTGTGTGTGTGAGAGTGAGTGTGAGTGTGTGTGTGTGTGTGTGTGTGTGCCTGTTGAAGTGTCTGACCTGTCTCTCTCTCTCACAGGCCCTGAGGAAGCAGCAGACGGGGGTCCTGATGACTCGGAGCTGCCCACAGCCATGCCTGCACCTAAATTAGTCATATGAATGGGTCCATGCTATGAGCAGAAAAACACAACAGCATTAACACACACCCTCCTTTACACACACACACACACACACACACACACACACATCAGTGACTGATCATCTCTCTCACACACACACACTCACATCAAATCACTCTTATACGGGGGGGGGGGGGGACTGCACATTTACAGTCAGACAGTGAGCAGTTCCCATCATTCACCACAGACCCTAGTGAGCCGCCGTACGCTAATCACCACAAGTATTTAAAAAAGGGCCATGCATTTAAACGATAATAAAAAAAATTACAAACTAAATTAAATACAAACACTAATTTTTTTACATATGAATAAAACTATAATAGTATCTCAACGAGACTAAATGACCGGATTAGGGCTGGGTTAGCAGTTCTGCGGCTCACTAGAGTCTGTTCACTACAGACATGCAGATCCGGCAGACCCTCAGGCTCCGCCCACAAACCGTCTGTCACCGTGGCGACAGGAAGCTGGCGTCACACACACCTGCAGAAACGGGGTAAAGCGGTACGGTGACGAGAGCAGGGTCCGGCGCGGGCCGACAGCTCACCTGGTATCCCAGAAGGCCTTGCTCCGACTCGTCCGGCACCTCCTCAGTGAAGCGCCGCTTCTGTGGCGGGAGGGGCGGAGCCACGGGTCTGGGCGGAGCCGAAAGTGAGGGCGGAGCCACGGCAGGGGGCGGGAACTGAGCGGGAGGAAGAGTCTGGAGAGAGAGAGAGAGAGAGAGAGATGTGTGTCAGGACACGAGAGACACACACACACACACACACACACAACACAGGTCTCTCTCTCACACAGATCGCCTGCGGACACAGGAGACGAGTGACGATCTGGGAAAAGAAACGAGATTCCCAGTGGAGTAACTAATGCAATACTGTTCAGTTCACTGATAATCGGGAGACCGGATCGCAAAACACAATACAAACCCGGCAAAGCTTATGAGCTCACACACACTCTCGTCACGAATCCAAACGTGTCATAATATTCATGCAGAACATGATCACATCACTGGCGACTCAGCCCAGCTCCGCCTCCCTCCACACCGGCTGTCCCGGGGGCGGGGTTATGTAAATACTAGGGTCTGTGATGTCACTAACCCGAGAGGAAGCTCGTGTAGTTCTACCAGCCGTTTCTTGTAGTCCTTAAAAAACGATTTCGTTCAAAGCAAATCTCTCCCTTTGCTTTCCACTGTGAGCGTCGTAACTTTGCAGATGTTGTTCGTGCTCACACAGCAGCATTACACACTCACTACAGTTAGAGAAGTGAAATCATAATCAACCGCCCTTTAATAGTGTTAGCTAACTGTCACAACACTGTGTGTAATGTGTGTGTCGTTGTCTGGCAGGTTCATGCTGAGTATTCTAGATTCCTGAATCAGATGAGCAGTGCGATGCCCACACACACACAGGTGAGCGCGGGTTACCTGTGCCGGGACGCTAGCGGGCGCGAGGGGATACTGCGCGGGGGGGACGGGCCCCGGGGCCGCGGGAGACACCGGATACGGAGGAGCGACGGGTTGCTGAGGAACGGGATACGGCTGGAATCCCGCGGGAGGATGAGGATAATACTGAGACTGAGGAGGCATCCCGTTCATAGCAGGAGGCTGGAGAAAACCTGCTGACACACACACACACGCGCACACACACGCGCACGCACGCACGCACACACACAAACACACGCACACACTCTGATCAGACTCGGCAGATGAGAACATACAAGCTGTGTGTGTGAGTGAGTGAGTGAGTGAGTGTGTGTTTATCATTTGTGTGTGTGAGTGTGTGTTTACTGTTTACCCTGTGTGTGTGTGTGTGTGTGTTTACCCTTTGTGTGTGTGTGTGTGTGTTTACCCTGTGTGTGTGAGTGTGTGTTTACTGTTTACCCTGTGTGTGTGTGTGTGTGTGTGTGTTTACCCTGTGTGTGTGTGTTTACCATGTGTGTGAGTGTGTTTACCCTGTGTGTGTGTGTGTGTGTGTGTGTTTACCCTGTGTGTGTGTGTGTTTACCCTGTGTGTGTGCGTGTGTGTGTTTACCCTGTGTGTGTGTGTGTGTGTTTACCCTGTGTGTGTGTGTGTGTTTACCCTGTGTGTGTGTGTTTACCCTGTGTGTGTGAGTGTGTGTTTACTGTTTACCCTGTGTGTGTGTGTGTGTGTGTTTACCCTTTGTGTGTGTAAATGTGTGTGTTTACTGTTTACCCTGTGTGTGCGTGTGTGTGTGTTTACCCTGTGTGTGTGTGTGTGTTTACCCTTTGTGTGTGTGAGTGTGTGTTTACTGTTTACCCTGTGTGTGTGTGTGTGTGTGTTTACTGTTTACCCTGTGTGTGTGTGTGTGTTTACCCTTTGTGTGTGTAAATGTGTGTGTTTACTGTTTACCCTGTGTGTGCGTGTGTGTGTGTTTACCCTGTGTGTGTGTGTGTGTGTGTGTGTGTGTTTACCCTTTGTGTGTGTGAGTGTGTGTTTAGTGTTTACCCTGTGTGTGTGTGTGTGTGTTTACCCTTTGTGTGTGTGAGTGTGTGTTTACTGTTTACCCTGTGTGTGTGTTTACCCTGTGTGTGTGTGTGTGTGTTTACCCTTTGTGTGTGTGTGTGTTTACTGTTTACCCTGTGTGTGTGTGTTTACCCTGTGTGTGTGTGTGTGTGTGTGTGTTTACCCTTTGTGTGTGTGAGTGTGTGTTTACTGTTTACCCTGTGTGTGTGTGTGTGTGTTTACCCTTTGTGTGTGTGAGTGTGTGTTTACTGTTTACCCTGTGTGTGTGTTTACCCTGTGTGTGTGTGTTTACCCTTTGTGTGTGTGAGTGTGTGTTTACTGTTTACCCTGTGTGTGTGTGTGTGTGTGTTTACCCTTTGTGTGTGTGAGTGTGTGTTTACTGTTTACCCTGTGTGTGTGTGTGTGTGTGTTTACCCTTTGTGTGTGTGAGTGTGTGTTTACTGTTTACCCTGTGTGTGTGTTTACCCTTTGTGTGTGAGTGTGTGTTTACTGTTTACCCTGTGTGTGTGTGTGTTTACCCTTTGTGTGTGAGTGTGTGTTTACTGTTTACCCTGTGTGTGTGTGTGTGTGTGTGTGTGTGTTTACCCTGTGTGTGTGTGTGTGTGTTTACCCTGTGTGTGTGTGTGTGTTTACCCTGTGTGTGTGTGTGTGTGTGTGTGTGTGTTTACCCTGTGTGTGTGTGTGTGTGTGTGTGTGTGTTTACCCTGTGTGTGTGTGTGTGTTTACCCTTTGTGTGTGTGAGTGTGTGTTTACTGTTTACCCTGTGTGTGTGTGTGTGTGTTTACCCTTTGTGTGTGTGAGTGTGTGTTTACTGTTTACCCTGTGTGTGTGTGTGTGTGTGTGTGTGTGTTTACCCTTTGTGTGTGTGTGTGTATGTGTTTACCCTGTGTGTGTGTGTGTGTGTGTGTTTACCCTGTGTGTGTGTGTGTTTACCCTGTGTGTGTGTGTGTGTGTTTACCCTGTGTGGGCATCACACTGCTCATCTGATTCAGGAATCTAGAATACTCAGCATGAACCTGCCAGACAACGACACACACACAGTGTTATCACAGTTAACTAAGAAAGACTATTAAATAAAATTTTCATTCATTGCATTGAAGCTGAAATAATATAAAATATAAATATTAAATGATAAACTTCTTAAAGGTCCCCTGACATGGCGTTATTTTATTATTTTATAATGTTTCCTGGGTTACCCTTATAATGTTAGTATGTTTTTTAGATAAAAAATAATCATAATTTAGAAATAAAAGGCATTTTTCCTTGCCTGATTTTAGCCTTTGATTTGAACGCTCTGTTTGAAGGGGCGTGTCTGTGTGGGATTCAGTGTAACGGCCACTGCTGTGATTGGCTGTGGGATTCAGTGGGACCGCCCACTGCTGTGATTGGCTGTGGGATTCAGTGGGACCGCCCACTGCTGTGATTGGCTGACATATTACATGTGAAACTCTCTCGAATACTTCTACTACAGCTATTATACGTTTTTACTATAACAGCTATCGAGATTAACGAATCGTGGGAAGTTTTTAAAGTATTAAGATCTATTCCCATCACATGTTGCCGTGGTGAGCATTGAGCAGAGGACAGTGTGTTGATCGCGAGCATGAAGATCTTATCATTGTAACGCAGTGTCTGCACTCTCTCTGCTTTCACCAATGCAAACACGATGATGTAAATACAGTAAGAGCTTCGTTGTGCAGTGTAACGTGCGTCATTCATTTCAGAACCAGTGTCCAGATAAACTCGCGCTGTGGAAAGATTGTTCTTTGATCGCTTTCTGTATAATTTGTTCAGAATTTAAATACGATTATTTTCATCCTACTAAAAGAAACGATGTGAAGTTGATATTTTAGTCACTGGCTTGACTTGTGCATAAACGATTTTGAGAGAAAGATTGCCTGTCTGAACTTGAACAATTACACATCAGAAAGTGTAGCTTGGTAGCATTAGCTCTGATTTATTCTCAGACGTTCATCGAGGCCAGCTCTGTATCGGCCCAAGGTTAGGAAACAGTCGTCAGTGAAACCCATTGTTTCTTCAGAGGCTCGGATGAGGCAGAGAGAGACAGCCAAAGCTCGGCTTACACCGACTGACATGTCTAGCCACTGGGGGACCAAATACAGGCTAGCGGAACTCATGTTAATGCTACAAACCTCAGAAAGTGAAGATTTCATGTCAGGGGACCTTTAAACTATAATAGTATAAAAATAATATTAGACAGACAGACAGAGAGAGACAGACAGACAGACAGACAGACAGACAGTCAGACAGACAGAGTGAGACAGACAGACAGACAGACAGACAGACAGACAGAGAGTGAGATAGACAGACAGACAGACAGACAGACAGACAGACAGACAGACAGACAGAGAGTGAGATAGACAGACAGACAGACAGAGAGTGAGATAGACAGACAGACAGACAGACAGACAGACAGACAGAGAGTGAGATAGACAGACAGACAGACAGACAGAGAGTGAGATAGACAGACAGACAGACAGACAGACAGAGAGTGAGATAGACAGACAGACAGACAGAGAGTGAGATAGACAGACAGACAGACAGACAGACAGACAGAGAGTGAGACACACAGACAGACAGACAGACAGACAGACAGACAGACAGACAGAGAGTGAGATAGACAGACAGACAGACAGAGAGTGAGATAGACAGACAGACAGACAGACAGACAGACAGACAGAGAGTGAGATAGACAGACAGACAGACAGAGAGTGAGACACACAGACAGACAGAGTGAGACAGACAGACAGACAGACAGAGAGTGAGATAGACAGACAGACAGACAGAGAGTGAGACACACAGACAGACAGACAGACAGAGAGTGAGACACACAGACAGACAGACAAAGAGTGAGATAGACAGACAGACAGACAGTCAGACAGACAGAGTGAGACAGACAGACAGACAGACAGAGAGTGAGACGGGTCTTACGGTCTGCAGGAGGTTTTCACAGAGGGTTTTTGCAGCAGCAAGTCCTTCTGGTTTTGGGTGACTGGAGGAACAGAGAAACTCATAAACAAGGATGTGCTTCAACTGCCTGAACACTGACTGTGTGTGTGTGTGTGTGTGTGTGTGTGTGTGTGTGTGTGAGATCTGTACACACGCCTGATGTATATGTACATTAGAGGTCGACCGATTCATCGGTTTTGCCGATTAATCGGTACCGATAGTTGTTTGGTGGAACTATCGTTATCGGCAAAAATCCACACCGATAGTTTTTCCGGGTTGCGTCCGTTGCTGGAGCGGCTGAGAAGTGCGCGCGGTCATTACACAGCAGGAGAGCGCTGAGAACAGAAGAGACTGCTGGCATTATACAGAGTGAGAGCGGCCTCTAGAGGACAAATAACAAACTATCACTGGCTGAGTTGTTTACGTTAACACGTGAGGCAGCGCGCAGCACGGAGAGAACACGCAGCACAGAGAGCGCTGACATTTAAAACACCGACACAGTGGCGTAGACAGGGGAGGGGCCATGGGGGCACTGGCCCCTCCTGAAAACTGATTGGCCCCCCAGTGTGCCCCCACCCTTCTACTTGTCTGTCATTCAAAAATTCAAATCATAATCTTTCAGTTTGTAGTAGAATAATTCATGATTCCGCGTCGCGATGCTTCTCAACGAGGACCAAGAATAGCGAGCTAGAGCTTTTTCTATTTCATTTTTTTTGACCCAGCGCCAATATTTCCACCCGTGTTCTCTGATTTGTTACTTAGACTTGAGTGAACTAACATTCAGCCAATCACAGCGCGAAGCATCTATTGGGCGCGTCTGCAATATGCTTCAAATCTCTTGTTGCTCTTGCGAATTTTCGTGTTCGTTTAGTTGCAGTTTGTTTGGCCGTCTAATCTATTCCATGCATGCACCCCAGAAAAAAAGCAGAGGACGATTACATCATTTTTTTGACACACACTGTAAGTATAATGTGTTACAGTATGTCGCGATGACATGAATCACACGTAAAGTTTCCTTGTTATGATTTAACCTACTGTAACGCAGTAAGACGTGTAAGACAACAGAACCCGAATGGACCTCGTCGCGCCTGATTGTGTCGAGTGTGTGTTAAATGCTCTCCTACTTGTTGCTTTGGATAAAAGCGTCTGTTAAATGAGACATAACAGATTATTCCCAGCAGGCACACAATGTCATAAGACGTTGATATTTGGTTAAATTTTAGTTGCGACGTCGGGTGACCAAAATTCAATGTAAATTCAACATCTAATGTCAATGTTAAATTGATGTCCAATACCGAATACATTGATTTAGGTTTTATTGATATATTTTTTATAAAATGTCTGTTGTATAAAATTACTGTAGGCTAGATGTAATCTGTATACTACTCATTGAACACTTTGTTTTGTCCAACTGTTAAGAAGTAAGATAAAAGTTATTGTTCAAGTGCAGTTTAACTGAAATATTGTAAATATCATAAAATATCTTTATTTCATAAAAATAAAGTATAGATGTTCACAGTTGTCTGAAAGTCCCAAGTCCTGCAATATTTTTTTATTTCGAGTATGATTTCACAAAAATAGGTTGCTGTAAACTATCATGGCATGTTCCCAAAATTGGCACTAGGGTGCTGTAAAATGCCAATTGCTATTCCATCTAGAATTTATTATTATGAACATCACCTTTCAGTCCCTCCAGAAAAACGCGATTATGCGATCGCATGATTCAATGCATAATCAGCCAAAGTCATTTATGCGGGGGCATTTTTTCAAATACGCCGCACTTTTGCCATATAAATTGCCGATTTCTACGCAAAATATGCGGGGCTTGTATGATTTCATAATCCCCGCATTTTTGTTGCAAAAAAGAAAGTCACATATATCTTAGCAGAAAGTTAAAAAATGTTGCGTTTACTTCACACAAGAGCAGCCATTTCCCCCTGTTGCCATGGGAATGTTATGAAATGACGTAATTACGCGACATGAACATCATTGAAAAGCTGTAAAACAGGAAACATTTTTTCATATTTTATTTATTCATTTTTACAGAAGTTGTAGCATATTCCTTTTGTAAAGCTACAGAACTTGTTTGACTCATCAATGTTTTGTAAGTTTGAGCCATGTGTTTTTAAGGTCTGAAATAAAACAAAATGAAATATTCCAGCACTTTCTGTGATGTAGTTATGCTTGCTTATCATAGGAAGTAATAAGAAATAGCTCTTTACATTAAGATAGTAGCCTAGTGAGAACAGGGTGTTGGGGAATCACTTTTTCTCTCTTTTTCATCAAACCGCAGTTTTTGCAAGTTCCCGCAATTTCATCACATAAAATTGCATAAATATCCTGCATATTCCATCGCCGCATAATCAAGGATTTAAAAAAGATTTATTACAATTTTATTACAGTTATATGAATTCATTAATTGTGTATTTATTATATGAATGATTAATATAATTATGCATTTATATAAATAAGGCTGTTCTATTATTATTTGTGAGTTGTACACTAATACATTGGATTATTTTATTTATTACAGTTTTTGTTTCACTTTTGTAAAGTGAAAAGTTAATATAAATTGCATTTTATTGTTTTGATTTTGAGCAGTGAATAACTGCTATTAAAAGATAATAGGGTATCACTGTTTATTGCTGATTTTAAAGCTTGCTGAACTTGAAATGATTTGGATATCTACAGTTCTACATAAATACACAACATAAGAATGGCCCCTCTGTAATAATTGTGGCCCCTCTTGTGCCCCCCAGTTGAAAAAATCCTAGAATCGCCCCTGCACCGACAGCAAAACGGTATGAATACATAACACTAAAGTAGCTACACATTGCCATATCATTATAAATTAATTCATTTGTTGACTAGATGCTGCATCAGCAGAGGAAGAACAGTAGTTTGCCGTCGAGGCTGTGAGGACTCTAACATTACCTCAGTCAACCGTTAATGCATGTGACAAAAACACACGCAGACCTGACCCAAATGTTTTATGGCGCAATTGTTACCATCTATTTGCATTATTTTTATCCGGCTGGTCACCTTTATGCGTTCATTAGCCGACGAAGTTGCATATTTAAAACTAGTGACGTGATTGCTTTCTCAACATTGATATGTTCATGCAGCCGACAGAAACTAATCAGAAACGCGTTCGATTTGAGATCTTTTTAATCACTACAATAGATCTTGTTATTTTGATTAGATAATCATCAAGTGTTCTAAAATATAGAAGCAAATAAAGTGAGAGACTATAGGCTATATTACGCATACATACTACAGGTCTTTATTACATTTGAATGGCCATCTTTAAGCACGACTCTTTGGAATCATATGAAATGGTAACACTTTACAATAACATTCCATTTTTAGCATTAAATAAGGTTAATACAAGTTGTAGAAGAATTATTCATTGTTACGGTAGTTTGTTAATTTCAACATTTACTAATGCATTTGAAATTGAGTTTTAATTCTTATTTTATCTTTTATTACCTTAGTTAATGTACTGTGAATGAACTAACATGAATGATAAAGGTACAATTGTATTGCTCATATTAATACATGCAGTAAAAAGGTATATTACATTATGCATATAGTTCATGAAAGCTAGTTAATACATTCTTGTTTACAAATGGGACTTGCAAAGTGTTACCTATGAAATGTACGTATGTTTCTAGGTTATAGCTAACGAAACCTGTAATATTTTAATGTTTAAATTATTTTCTGTATAAAGTTAATATATTCATATTTATTTATTTAATTGAGCACATTTCAGTTCAGCACTGTTTTATTGTGAGTATGATGTTTGTTTTTAATCCAGTATCCATTAAAAAAAATATCGGTTGAATTATCGGTTATCGGCATGTACGGTCAAACCTAGATATCGGTATCGGTAAAATCCACTATCGGTCGACCTCTAATGTACATGGGCTCGAACGCCTCTCGGCGGCTCCAGGTGTGTGTGTGTGTGTGAGATCTGTACACACCTGATGTATATGTACATGGGCTCGAACGCCTCTCGCCCTGACGCCGGCTCCAGGTGTGTGTGTGTGTGTGTGTGTGAGAGATCTGTACACACCTGATGTATATGTACATGGGCTCGAACGCCTCTCGCCCTGACGCCGGCTCCAGGTGTGTGTGTGTGTGTGTGTGTGAGAGATCTGTACACACCTGATGTATATGTACATGGGCTCGAACGCCTCTCGCCCTGACGCCGGCTCCAGGTGTGTGTGTGTGTGTGTGTGTGAGAGATCTGTACACACCTGATGTATATGTACATGGGCTCGAACGCCTCTCGCCCTGACGCCGGCTCCAGGTGTGTGTGTGTGTGTGTGTGTGAGAGATCTGTACACACCTGATGTATATGTACATGGGCTCGAACGCCTCTCGCCCTGACGCCGGCTCCAGGTGTGTGTGTGTGTGAGAGAGATCTGTACACACCTGATGTATATGTACATGGGCTCGAACGCCTCTCGCCCTGACGCCGGCTCCAGGTGTGTGTGTGTGTGTGTGTGTGAGAGATCTGTACACACCTGATGTATATGTACATGGGCTCGAACGCCTCTCGCCCTGACGCCGGCTCCAGGTGTGTGTGTGTGTGTGTGTGTGAGAGATCTGTACACACCTGATGTATATGTACATGGGCTCGAACGCCTCTCGCCCTGACGCCGGCTCCAGGTGTGTGTGTGTGTGTGAGAGATCTGTACACACCTGATGTATATGTACATGGGCTCGAACGCCTCTCGCCCTGACGCCGGCTCCAGGTGTGTGTGTGTGTGTGTGTGTGAGAGATCTGTACACACCTGATGTATATGTACATGGGCTCGAACGCCTCTCGCCCTGACGCCGGCTCCAGGTGTGTGTGTGTGTGTGTGTGTGAGAGATCTGTACACACCTGATGTATATGTACATGGGCTCGAACGCCTCTCGCCCTGACGCCGGCTCCAGGTGTGTGTGTGTGTGTGTGTGTGAGAGATCTGTACACACCTGATGTATATGTACATGGGCTCGAACGCCTCTCGCCCTGACGCCGGCTCCAGGTGTGTGTGTGTGTGAGAGAGATCTGTACACACCTGATGTATATGTACATGGGCTCGAACGCCTCTCGCCCTGACGCCGGCTCCAGGTGTGTGTGTGTGTGTGTGTGTGAGAGATCTGTACACACCTGATGTATATGTACATGGGCTCGAACGCCTCTCGCCCTGACGCCGGCTCCAGGTGTGTGTGTGTGTGTGTGTGTGAGAGATCTGTACACACCTGATGTATATGTACATGGGCTCGAACGCCTCTCGCCCTGACGCCGGCTCCAGGTGTGTGTGTGTGTGTGAGAGATCTGTACACACCTGATGTATATGTACATGGGCTCGAACGCCTCTCGCCCTGACGCCGGCTCCAGGTGTGTGTGTGTGTGTGTGTGTGAGAGATCTGTACACACCTGATGTATATGTACATGGGCTCGAACGCCTCTCGCCCTGACGCCGGCTCCAGGTGTGTGTGTGTGTGTGTGTGTGAGAGATCTGTACACACCTGATGTATATGTACATGGGCTCGAACGCCTCTCGCCCTGACGCCGGCTCCAGGTGTGTGTGTGTGTGTGTGTGTGAGAGATCTGTACACACCTGATGTATATGTACATGGGCTCGAACGCCTCTCGCCCTGACGCCGGCTCCAGGTGTGTGTGTGTGTGTGTGTGTGAGAGATCTGTACACACCTGATGTATATGTACATGGGCTCGAACGCCTCTCGCCCTGACGCCGGCTCCAGGTGTGTGTGTGTGTGTGTGTGTGAGAGATCTGTACACACCTGATGTATATGTACATGGGCTCGAACGCCTCTCGCCCTGACGCCGGCTCCAGGTGTGTGTGTGTGTGTGTGTGTGAGAGATCTGTACACACCTGATGTATATGTACATGGGCTCGAACGCCTCTCGCCCTGACGCCGGCTCCAGGTGTGTGTGTGTGTGTGTGTGTGTGAGAGATCTGTACACACCTGATGTATATGTACATGGGCTCGAACGCCTCTCGCCCTGACGCCGGCTCCAGGTGTGTGTGTGTGTGTGTGTGTGAGAGATCTGTACACACCTGATGTATATGTACATGGGCTCGAACGCCTCTCGCCCTGACGCCGGCTCCAGGCACCCGGACCCTTTCCCCCGCAGGAACACTTTGGCTCCGGTCTCTGCCTGAATGTGCTGAAGATACGAGCAGCCCGGTCCCTCCACACACTCCTTCACACTGAAGCCGTGCAGCGCCTGGTCCAGGCCCACGAACACCTTATCCTGCACATAGTGCATCTGCGCACACACACACACACACACGGTTAGTCTCAATCCTGTGTGTTGAATGAGGAAGACACTAAGACTAGCGCTGCTGACAGCAGATCCTGAAACACGTTCTCATCTTCCACCGTTATTCATTCTCACACAACTCTGTCCTCGCGCTCATGTGAATTACATCAAGTAATAATTAGCAAAATCTCACTCTTGAGAACCATTGTATGATTGGAGCTGTTATTAAGAGAAGTACTGAACGCTGTGTACTCACTCCGCCTGTATAGTGAGGTTTGTGTGCAGCAGAGGGGATTGTGGG